>NC_051426.1:11110127-11115127 GCF_015228065.2 Penaeus monodon | reverse complement strand
GTTCTACAGGTTCACAAACGTGGCAGTCACAACCTAGGCAACTATCTGACTTGACAAAAGCCTTGCACGGAGGCTTGCATTCTCTGCGTGGACAAACTTGTGGACAATGGCAGTGCGGACATCCATCAAGCCCCAGCGATGTGGTACACGGAGGATTGCACTCTTCGACTTTGGGACAAGCTTTCTCCAAGGGATAAGGGCAGAAACATCCCTCACAGTCACCTGGGAGAGAGACCAAGACACAAGGTGCTTCGCATTTACGTTCAACAGGACAGTCTGAAGGACGAGTCAGGCCACAATGACACTCGAAGCAGTTTTCGGCTGTCCTCTGTAGCCAGCAAGGAGCCGAGCAAGCAGGAACCGGAGGGCAGGAGGAAGGTATTTCACTACAGTCACACTCAACACAGCCTTTAGGGCCGAGGAGCTTATAGCAGCCGGCTTGACACTCGATAGACTGACATTCACAGGAAAGGCAATTGTCAGCACCTAGAGTCAGCACACACGGCAGGTCGCAGGCGGTTACTGGGGGACAGTCTGGAAAATGGAACAATAGCTCAGTGATATAAACAATTAAACTCTGTACCAGAATTCTGCACTTATTAAAACATTCTCAATATCAAAAGCAAGGTTCTTAATAAATTAATTTTTAAAAATCGATCTCAGATCTAAGCTTTAAGTATACCCGCCCTAAACCCTAAAATCATAGAAAAAACCCACAGCTATAAAATATTTGCTTATACACTTTACAGATATATAAAATTCATAATTTAAGTCTTCGATTGTTCACAAAGTAAAGGGAATGTGTTCAAGTGAGATTAATAAAAAAAATCACATCTTCAACCAATAACATCTCTATATATATCTATATCTCTCTATCTATCTATCTATCTATCTATATGTGTTTGTATGTATGTGTATATATATATATGTGTGTGTGTGTGTGTGTGTGTGTGTTGTGTGTGTGTGTGTGTGTGTGTGTGTGTGTGTGTGTGTGTGTGTGTGTGTGTGTGTGTGTGTGTGTGTGTGTGTGGGTGGGTGGGTGGGTGTGTGTAGTCAATCTCTATTTTTTCCATCTCTATCTGCTCTCTCTCTCTCTCTCTCTCTCTCTCTCTCTCTCTCTCTCTCTCTCTCTCTCTCTCTCTCTCTCTCTTTCTCTCTCTCTCTCTCGCTCTCTCTCAGTATTGTTAAATTGTTGATATTTTAGTTTGTTTAACAGTGGCAATCTACTGATCAGCATTCTTCTAGAAGTTTACAGTCAAAATTTGAAAAAGAAAAAAAAATCGAGAAACAAGAAAATTTGTCTTTGTGAGTAAGTTTTCTTACAAATAAATTGATGGCCACAGTCACCGTTTCTACAGATATAAATAATTAATTCAATGTTTCTCCGATTACGTGTTTTTTTCGGCTGCAACATGGCAATAAAAGTAAAATAGAAGTAAAAGTATTTTCTCGTTTCTTACTGATTCTCTAAATATAGTCAATTGCACAAATTACAATTATCAATATTATTATAATTACTGTTGTTCATTTGTTCCCCTACTTCTTATATTTTTATTTATTTATTCAGTTATTCATTTATTTTTACTACTACTATTATCATGTATGGTTTGGTCGTGTGGTATATTTACTGACGATTTTATACCGTCAATATATAAAACAGACAAATGCATAAAGAAATTTATTTATAACTGTGGGGGGGGGGAATGAAACCTAAATAAAAAAAATCAAAATCTCATTACAAAAGGCAAAAATGCAAGAATTATTATCGGTTTGATTACTTCCCATTCTTAAAAAAAAAACTTATTCACACAGATAGGAATTAAACAAACAAACAAACAAACAAAAAGGATTAATCCGAAGTTAAGCTTTGATTTGTTTACGATTTGTGAAAGAGAGACTGCTAGAACATCTCAAAAAATAGTCAAAATAAAGAAGTAAATAAACAAGTAAACAAATAGATAAGCAAACAAACAAACAGATGCATAAATAAAGATAATTTAATCGATTAATTAAAAGGAAAACCAGTGGCCATACAGACCTGGTCGCGTGGATGAGGCGACGCTGGGCACCAGAGGGGGGACCTGGGCGCGGGAGGGGCTGGCGAAGGGCAAGAGGATTTCCAGCATTAGAGCAACAGGCAGAGGCGTCCTCATTCCAGGTATATCCATTCCAGAGATGCGCATTCCAGTTACTTCTCGACGAGTGGAATGTAATGCTCTTCCTCAAAAATCCTTGGGAGAGTTTTTAATCCGTTTCGTTTCCTTGCTTAGCTTCGTTCTTCACTTCTATTTCTCTTTCTATCTTTTCGTTTCTTATCTTTCCCTTGAGAACCTTTTCTTTCGTGGCTTCCCTTAAAGTGGAAACCTCTCCTTGAGGAAGGTTTCAGACATCTGCCGTCCGTCTCCCCTTCGCCCCCGAGGCCACGTTACAACATAAACAATATTCTTGTTTTTCCTTTCTTTCGTTCGTTCTTTTTGTTTCTTTTCTTTAATAGGAAGAAGAAGAAAAAAAGAGAAGGCCAAATAAATTATCTACGCACGTGACTGTAAAGCTGAGTCTCGTCACAACCGTTTCTTCAAGTTATAATACAGATGTTTTTTTTTTTTTTTTTTTTGACAAAAGGTAAATAGTTTAAGTTTTGTTGACGTCATAAGTGGTATGATTTTCTTTTTCTTACTGATTTTCAGTGGCGTAAAGTATTGTTGTTTTGTTGTCAAGGCACGGATGATGTGAATGACATTTAACAAATGTTTCATAATTTGTGCATGTTTATCTAAATGCTAGAATGTTTGCATGCGCTTCTTTATTTGCAACATGAGCAAATGCAATTGCACGGACGTTCACTCAGACAGAATCAAGGTCAAGGAAGGTCAGTAGTAAAAGTTTGTCGCAAATTATGTCATGTTTTGTATGACGTCATTGCTCCCTGCTCCTTTGTCAATGGGTAAAACATGATAATGCATGATAATGTATTGCAACGATCGAAGTGTCCTTTATATTGTCACTCAGGACAACACAAAACAAAGCAGACATCTTCTACTCCCATCTTTGTGCATAATAAATAAAATCGCTTATACTTCACTGCTTAAAAAGGTAAGACTTTATGCATTCAGGAGAACGTTCATTCTCAGGATTAACTTTTCTTTCCCCTAAACCATTTCGGTTTATTATTCATCTGAAGAGGAGTTCGAATATATATATATATATATGTATATATATATATATATATATATATATATATATACGTATATATATATATATATATATATATAATATATATATATATATATATATATATATATAGTATATATATATATATATATATATATATATATATATATATATATATATATATATATATATATATATATATATATATAATAACACACAGACACACAGACACACACACACACACACACACACACACACACACACACACACACACACACATATATATATATATATATATATATATATATATATATATATATATATATATATATATGTAATATATATGGAAATATATAGATAGATAGATATATAGATAGAGAGATATAGATATAGATAGATAGATATATAAATATATATATGTATATGTATTTATGTGTGTGTATATATATATATATATATATATATATATATATATATATATATATATATATATATATATATATATGCGTGTGTGTGTGTGTGTCTTCTCTAAAAAGAAAGTCTAACAAGTGGGAGAGAGAAATAGATTACCAAACTGAGTGACGAGGGACCCCACAACATGGTCCGTATTTATGCATTACCCTTAGAATGTCTATTGCACAGTACCTTTGCCTCGGACTCGCACGTTGAGACTCGAGTCCTCGGTCTGCAATTCCCTCGAGTCTGAAGTGTGATTTCAGTCAATTCTGTAGCAAGGCTGCTTTGAATGATCAATTTCCTAAATGGATAAAGGGCAAGATATATTTCAGTCATGATATTTCACGAAATACCTGATTGACTGAATGTTGTTCATACGTATTTTAATAGTCCAGAAAGCTTAAGCATAAAGTCCATTCCCTTGCGGTGGTGCCTTTGCGGGGAGACTTCGGGGCTCACGATTCCAAAAGCGCAGGCAAAACAATGGTTAAATGAGATTAAAGGCATATATATATATATATATATATATGTATATATATATATATATATATATATATATATATATATATATATATATATATATATTCTCTCTCTCTCTCAAACTATATTATCATTATTATTATTATTCTCTCTCTCTGGTGTCATAAAAATAATTTACAAAACTATTATTCGGGGTTAAAGTGGACGCCAAATGTCGTGTTTGCCGGCATGTAAACAAAAACAGTGAGTTAATTTACATCTTGTTTCTTTATGAAATGCTTGGAGGTCCCAGTTTCTCAGAAGTGATTTTCTCAGTCAGGGATATCAGGTTGATATTACAGATTACGGGTGTTATTGTAGTATTTTGATTGGTATGTGAATGCTTCAGTTATGATTGTTTAAGGAGAAATCATTAAATTTATTCATGTATGGTATTTCAATACAGGATTTTTTAATGCAATTGTGCAAAGAAATTAAGCTTGTAGAAGGTCGTCTGTGAAAGGGATTTTAAGTGATTGACAAAAACATTTATTTATAAAATATCAACAAGCTCTTGAATAACATATAAATCATAATATATAAATGTAATTCTTTCCATCGTATGTGCGTGAACAGAACAAAATACTTGTTAAATCAGCTTATAACTAATAATATGTATGTCTTGTTTTCTGTCACTGACAAGAACGAGGAAGCAGTCATTTCACTGCATATGACAACACATCCATTATTTTGTCAAGAAAAGCTTGAGCTGTATCATGACTTAACCGACCAGTGGCATACATGAGCGTGTAATTAACATCCTCCTGTGACATGTCGTTGAGCATATGTATCATGGGATAATCGCAGCGACTGATGTTACACAGATTCCTGTATTCAGTTAGCTGAATAACCTT
>NC_051426.1:11102627-11105127 GCF_015228065.2 Penaeus monodon | reverse complement strand
AAAGAAGGAGACGGAGACGCAATACCTGACGATACAGTTCTGTCCTCAGAGCTTCATGGAATCCTGAGAGTGACTGGCAATGTTGCAAATCAGCATTCACGAGGCGTAGATCGTTATCTCTATTCATCACTTATTGTCTAGAGTAACAAGATAAACACGTTCTTTTGTGCTTCTCTCTTGTTTCTTAGACTTCTTAGGATACTAACTTTGTCGAGCATGCAGTATACAGATATAGAAACTAAATAGAATGTAGGGATAAAATCATATATATATGTGTAAATGTATGTGCATCTATATATATATATATATATATATATATATATATATATATATATATATATATATATATATATATATAATAATAATAATAATAATAATAATAATAATAATAATAATAATAATGATAATAATAATAATAATAATAATAATGATGATAATAATAATAATAATAATAATAATGATATATATATATGGATGGATGGATGTATATGTATATGCATATGCATATGAGATAAAGACGCTCTTGGCCTCTTTATCTAATCTATAGCCCAGTTTGTTACTTTCCTTGCCCATCTGTGTGTGTGTGTGTGTGTGTGTGTGTGTGTGTGTGTGTGTGTGTGTGTGTGTGTGTGTGTGTGTGTGTGTGTGTGTGTGTGTGCATGTGTGTGTGTGTGTGTGTGTGTGTATACATATAAATATACATACATATACATACATACGCTGCTCGTGCGCTGTAAATACAACAGGGGCAGATAGTTACTAAGCCAGGTGTGGGTCTTTGGGGGTATTGAGCGTTTGCGTAAAAAGAAATTCGTTGTGCCATTGCTTGGCACTGACTTCATTGCCGACACGCTCATACCCCTAATTAAGAAAGATGTAAAACCAAACAGTGTGTATACAGTGATGGATGGGCTGCCTACCGTAACCTACAACATAGTTACAAACATCTGAGTATTAATCATTATGAAAACTTTGTAGACCCACACGACCCACAAATACACACACAGAACATTGAAAGGCTGTGGAGAGATCTTAAGGAGTGAGTCAAGCGGTCAGGTATTAAAAGTATTTATGTACCACAATACCTGGCCCGATAGTTATTCATAAAAATCACGAAAACTCGCTCATCCAAGCCTTTTTCTTGCAAGCGGCAGAATTCACCCCCTGCCAGCCCCAGTTCCTCTCGACAAGGATAGCTCTTCCGAGTAAAATTAGGTAAGAGTTCAACTTTACCTGATTGTTTATATGCATATATAAAAAAGTACATTTTACTTATTACGATACAAATACCATGTTTTCGTGCATGTAAAGACAAAAATAATCTGAAATGGCGATAATAAATGATTAATATCTGAAACACTAAGACAAGGGCACCTTGTTTAACGACCAATTACTGACAACTTTGCGATTATACGCTGTTACAAACTGTGACAGATTCTAGCCAATGAAAACTTCAGACAATGATGTCAGAGTTTTCTGACCAATCTTTTTTTTCGGAAATCATTGCCGTCGCTGTGAAAAAAAAACGTTCAGTGTGTGTCCGACAGGAAGTCTATGTATGAAAAAAATATTATATTAAAAGCCGACAGAGTTTTACAAATCGCAAAATATATCTGCCCCGGAAATACTTCCACGTTGAGGACGACGTATTATGGTGAAGCGTAATAACGGAGGCGCGACGATATAAGGTTTGAACAATTAATCTACACATGATATATATTGTACGAAGTAATTTTCAGGTAATCAGATTCATGCGATAAAAACCCTCACCTCTAATAGAACAATAATACACGCAGTATTGATAAAAAATTTTACCGATTCGGCTGTTGCAAACGACCGCAGTTGAATGATTGGGAGTAGCCGTCTCAGCGCGCGACGAAATCGGGTTAAAGCTTAAGGTCCGCGGCATGAAGTTACGCCACGGCCTCCGAAGTATTTTGGGCTCGGGCAAAGGTCAATAAATTCCATCTTACATTTTAAGACTAGCATAAGTAATGAACTGTTACCACATTTGACGATAATCACTTGGGTTTGCAAGCTCTGTTACTAAAATGTGTTCAACGTTTGTTTGGGAACATCTGCGTAGATTGCGTGTGTCGCAACAGCGGTTTTTCTATCTTTGCTTTGTATTATTTGTTAATGTTATTAATTAGTAAAATACCGTTGCTATTTGAGGAACAATTAATAAAGCCTTATGTATAAATTTATTACGGTCATCAGGAAACTTTCGAATTTTCACATTAAAAAGTTGCTTTTGTCCAATCATTATTTAATATATTTGTATTGTGCGTCAATCAGGCAAGAAGTAATCCCGTATTTAACCGCAGAATTGTATACCGTAATTGTTTAGTTTAGTTTAGTCCTTTATTTACCACCCTGGCTAACTGCACAGGCGTGGGCAAGCTGTGGTACATTTGATGCATGGTTATAACATATAATGGTATTACATTTCAATTTTAGGCTATAACATTATTATGATAAGTACTATATCAATTAAGGG
>NC_051426.1:11087627-11097627 GCF_015228065.2 Penaeus monodon | reverse complement strand
GTAATAATGGTAAAGGTAATCATAATCATAATTGTAATGATAATGGTAATCATAATGATGATAACGATAGTATTGATATTAATGATAATAATGATAATGATGATAATAATAATAGTAACAATAATAATGATTATGATAACAATGGTGATTATAATAATAACACCAATAATGATGATGATGATGATAATAATGATGAAGATAATAACAATGACAGTGATAGTAATGCTTATAATGCTAATAATGATAATATCAATAAGAATATGAATAAGTGACGACAATGACAATAATAATAACAATAATAATAGAAATAATGATAATAATAATAATAATAATAATAAAAATAATGATAGTAATAATGGTAATGATTATGATAATAAGAACAATAATCATAATAACAATGATAAAAATAATGATAATAATAATGATAACAATAATAATAATAACTAATAATGACTAATAGTAATTATAATGGTAATGATAATAACAATGATAATATTCATGATAATAGTAATGGTAATAAGAATAACAATGACAATAGTAATGATGATCATAATAATGATGATAAAAAGGATAATAGTAACAATGACAATAATGACATTCATAACAATAGTATTAATAATAAGAATAACAATAGTAACGATAATATTAATAAGGATGATTACAATAACAATAATGATAGTAATAATAGTTATGATTTAAAATACTAATACTAATATAATAATGCTGATAATAAGAATATTGATAAAGATAATGATGACGATGATGATAATAATAATGATAGTAATAATGATTATAAAGATTATCGTAATGATAACAATAACAATGATCATTTTTATAATAACAGTAATTATAATCATTATCATTATGGCAATAATAAAAAGGATAATTAGGACAATGATAATAATGATAACAACAATCATAACAATAACAATAAAGATTATTAATATAAATCATTATTATTTGATATCATTATAATCATTAACATTATTATCATCATTATTACTCTTATGATTATCCTCTCTATCACCTTCATTGTCTTTACTTGATTATCATTAAGATCATTTTCATATATAATACAAGTATTTCCTATTTACATATTACTTTTACCATTATCATTGTTGCTGATGATTACTACATATGGTAACAATTCACATTTTTACTATATAATTTTTTCTTACTTACTTAATATTGATTTTAAACTTGTTGATTTTGTATTAATACAATCAACCTTGTCCATCTAATCTTTTACTAATATTTCTGCGTATTTCTGCGTCCACATAATCAATAGGGATTTGCTTGTGGAAAGACTTCCCAATATACGTACTTTTTTTCTTAGGTTGGACTCCATTGCACAGAGCTGCCTTTAACGGTCACAGCTCTGTGGTGACGGTGCTTGTGACTCGAGGGGCAAGTGTGAACGGAAATGGTAATCGAGGTAAGGCCCTTTTGATGTGATGGTAATTTTTTCACGAAGATAATGAGTGGAGGTCGTTTTGCATCAATATCGAATGTTAAATAGGTTCTTGCACTTGCGATGGCTTAGGTAGAGGGAAGAAAAGAGTTTGTATTTGTTTACTGGAAGGAGAGAGAGAGAGAGAGAGAGAGAGAGAGAGAGAGAGAGAGAGAGAGAGAGAGAGAGAGAGAGAGAGAGAGAAAGGGGGAGGGAGGGAGGGATAGGAACCTTCTCGAGTGAATAGAGAGCCATGGTGGAAGAAAGAATGAAGAAAAGAGAAAAGGATGAAACATATTGTGCAACCCACTGGGAACCTCAGAGGAATTCCAGTAAAGATCTTTTTCACTAGTAGCAAGTTTTATATATTGAAAGTCGTGTTGATTGTGATGTCTTATATATTGGAAGTTGATTTATTATGATGTGTGCATATCTAGCTTCTTTCCTGTGAGCAAGGCAACGACTCACTTCAACACTTGCAGGGCCTGGATAATGGGTAGAGCTGTTATCTAAGGGTAATATGGAGCAACACCGGGAATGTCGGAGTCACCGACCTTGATTTTACCCATGCTGCCATATTGCCTAAATCTATGGAGACCCTGTTAGCAGCTCTTGAAGCATTTGGCTGTCATACGAAGCTCTATGCGTCTCCTGGACCACAACCAACACTTAAGTGGTCGCAGGCTGGAGTGTTCGAAGTGAAAGTTATATATATATATATATAAATATATATATATATATATATATATATATATATATATATATATATATTTATATATACAATATACATATATATATATATATATATATAAAATATATATATATATATATATATATATATATATATATATATATATATATATATATATATATATATATATATATATATATATATACACACACACATTATAAATGTATGTGTGTATATATATATATATATATATATATATATATATATATATATATATATATATATATATACATATGCATATACGTAAATCCACACATATGTATGCCCCTTTGTTCCTTGATCCTCCTCTTCCCGTGCCAGGCTGGACTCCGTTGCACTTAGCTGCCCAGGAAGGCCACGGGTCGGCGGCAGAGGAGCTCATCGCCAGAGGCGCTGACGTGAATGCAAAAGAAGAGAAAGGTGAGGCGATCTTAGGGAAGACAGGTCTACTTTTAAAGAGAATATTAAAGGACACTTTAATAAGAGTAATAACTATTTTAGATATTTTTAGTTGCATTAAATTGTGATATAGAAACCCATCAAAGATTAGAGAAGAGTAACAAAAAAAAAAAAAAAAAATCTGATTACTATATATTGAAATACATATTTATAACAGCATATTTCACTTTTAAAAATTATCTCTTGAATTAAATATGTTAATATTATTTTAAAAGATATGTATAAAAAAAATGCGTCTTCTTGAAGAATGCAACTTTAATCTGCTAGAAATTAAGTTTCATAGAAGGAGACACTATTTTATTTTTCAAAAAATAATATTACAAAATTACAAAAGGAACTAGATATATTTACTAGTCTATATATACATAACTAAAAATACAATTTAAAGACATAAATATTTACACTATTCATGTCAGGATCGTAGAACACACTTTAAGTACGTTTTAAACTTTATTTTAGATATAAAATATTTTAATACATATAGATTCCTATTAAGGATTTATAATCAATTTAGATAGAATAAAATTGTAACTACATTTGATTTAAAATATAATAAAATAATATATATACATAATATCTTATTAGAATATATAATATTTATTTTATATAATTATAACAACTGATATCTACTATAAAATACATTTGATTTATGAATAATATTTAAATTTATACTTTAAATGTATATATAAGCATTCAAAAAAATCGTCGAGAGATTTTTTTTTCCATTTTCAAAAAATATATACATATATATATATATCTTTTAAATTTTGTATAAACATTCCTATGTTGAATTTTTTTCTAATTTTGTAACATTTAAAAAATTGCGTATTTCTTAAAAGACTATTTAAAAAAATCTGGGGGAAGAGATTCTAATCATAAAAATGTTATCAATTCTATTTGTTTCTAGTATTAGTTTAGTTTTACAATATTTTGTGCATTAAGTTTTATTCTTATTTATAGGAGGTTTAATAAGTATTTATATGAAATTAAAGGTTTATCCCGGCTTATTCTTTCATCTTTAGGTTAATGATACATGTAAATTTTGATGCTTCAGTATATTTTATTATTTAGACTAGAGGTCAATAAATCATATAAAGGTACAGGTTTCTTTAAGGGATAAATTCTCAGTACCTTGTACTAATCAATAAATGTAAGTTGGAATTGATAATCCTAATTATATACCTGGTTAAAATTTGTGCCAGCAGCCGCGGTTAGACTGAGAGGTAAACTGAAAGAGATTTGGTTAAAAACAGTTATACTTACTGATCTTTTCATTTAAAGGACTATGCTAGTAAAGGGTGAAATCAGTTTTTGGTAGATAGTAAAGTAAAAGTTTTGATTATAGTTGAAACTGTTAAGGTAAAGGGATGAACCAGGATTAGATGCCCCGTTACACTTTATTTGAATTATACTTACCTGGATATAAAACAGTTATTATCTTGAAACTCCAAGGATTTGACGGTAATTTAGTTTACTTAGAGGAACCTGTCCTGTAATCGATAGTCCACGAAAGATCTTTATCTTGTAATTTTACAGTTTGTATACCGTCATTATTAAGTAAATTTAATTTTGAAAAAATCTGAAATAGTTTGGCTAACATATTAGATCAAGGTGCAGCTTATGATAAAGGAAAAGATGGGTTACAATATATTAAAATATACGGAACAATAAGTGAATATTTGCTGTGAAAGGTTGATATAAAAGGATTTTTAATAATGTTTCCTTCCTAGTGTTCGTATCTATGAATTGTCTTCTTTTCTCGTGTATTTATCTACGGAAAACGGAATTAATATTATAACGCACCTTCCTGTTCCAGGTTGGACACCACTTCACTGGGCTGCTCGAAAAGGTCACAAGGCGATGGTGGAGAAGTTGGTGAGCAAGGGAGCCGCACCGAATGCAAAGACAGACGAAGGTAAGGCAAATTCAGGCTTGATTATGACTCTTGACTCGCACAGGTATCAGGAATCGGCTGTAGGAGCAATGTCGCAAAATTCTAGCATTCTTATCAGCGGGAGACAAAATGAACAATGCTTTGAGAATTCAAGGACACCTTTCTCCCATTCGCCTGTCGGTTGAATCTGCTTTTTCGACATCTGTCATAATGTCTGGAGAATGAGGGAGACTCCACAGTTATGTAGACAATAGTAATAGTAATGATATAACTTAGTAATGGTAATAATGGTAATCAAACACAAGGGAAGTTGTATATGTGTGTGTGTGTGTGTGTGTGTGTGTGTGTGTGTGTGTGTGTGTGTGTGTGTGTGTGTGTGTGTGTGTGTGTGTGTGTGTGTGTGTGTGTGGCACCAGTCCTCTCCCACGCCTACATTTCAACTCAATATTGATATAAATTGTGTTTAGTGCTTCCGTTGATTTGATTCTGTTGACGCTGTGTACCATCACATGGATTACGTCAGACTTATAAAGTTATCTGTTCCACGGTATCATGTCACCTTGTTTTATACATACCTTAGCTCTTTCTGTCTCTCTCATTCTTTTTTCATAATAGCTCTTTGAAGAAATTCTACTTGGCTGTCTAAATGGCAAGTTCAGATAAATCTGGTAATTTGTATACATGAAAAATAGGTGTGGAAGAGCCATGTCAATGAACATGAATGACCGTTTTCCCCAATTCAAGGAAATCCAGCTGACATTTCAAGACAACGTTTGGTGGCCATTTCTTAAGTTGGCTTTAGGGTAATACACACACATATATACGAGTGTGTGTGTGTGTGTGTGTGTGTGTGTGTGTGTGTGTGTGTGTGTGTGTGTGTGTGTGTGTGTGTGTGTGTGTGTGCACATACATATACACATACATATACATGTGTCTGTGTATATATGTATATATATACATTATATATACATCTATTATATATATATATATATATATATATATATATATATATATATATATATATATATATATATATATATATAATCCTCTTCCACAGGCTGGAGCCCCCTGCACACGGCTGCCCTCACCGGTCACAGGTCGGTGGTGACGGCGCTCGTGGCTCAAGGGGCAAATGTGAACGAAAAGGACTGTCAAGGTAAGGGCCTTTGGGTTTCGTGAACGTGGGTGACTAATGAAGCTGAGTAGTTCGTACTATGATACTATGCTTTATATTGCATATATCTTAAGCAAAGGGGAAAAAGGGTAGGTATTTATTGGTGACAGAAATGCTAATAGAATACAAGGTCAGTTAAAGTCAGTGGCTCGAGGAGTTCAAGCTTAAATCACCACGCCGGCAGTATAAGATATTCGATCTAACTGTACAATTGAATGACGATAAAAATTGCCTTTACGCTAATGAAATATTTTACGTATGTTTCCACTCAACTAAGCTGACGTCATCACCTGCACGAATTGGGGAGAGTGGTATAACCTCGTATTTTTTCGACCTCGGTTGATCTCTCTTTCAGTCTCTGCCTGTCACTGAGTAGTCATAGCAAGTCACCGGTTTTTATTGATACTGATAAAAAGTGTGGAAATAATTTCAGGTTTAAGTTTCATGAACATGCTGCTCGTGGGCCATTTGTTGTTCCAATTTTTTTATGTTACGTGATTGAACTGATCTTTGGGCTTATAGACAATCATTTATAATTTTCTTAATCTGTAGAATGAATAAACTTTTTTTCCCAATGACTGATATCCTGTTTTAGGCGCTGTATATGTAGCTCCTCTCGTGTTTATGAAACCTAAGTTCTTTGGGTATACATGGCAACCCAGTACTAGGTAAGTCTGTACTGAGGGTGATTCTCGCTTTTTCGTAAGATAACTATCTTACGGATTCACAGGAATAATATATTTTAAAGAGAAGAATATTCCAAGAAGGGGATAATAAAAAAGAACACTAACCTTGATATCTATTTGCATATGGGTTTTGCCACTTCACTTTGATCAAACCATTTTCTAATGAATGAATGTATGAGAATATATATAATTTGTACCAAAAACTAGTTTTCAGGTAGAGTAAGTAAAGGTTGTATGTAGTTTCGTTTTCATACAATACCACAACAACTTCGAAGAACAGTTTAAGTATATCACTACTTACATACTTACATCATTACTACTTGCATATATTATAATCTAGTTCATATCCCTATGTCCGTGAACCATGAGTGACATTCTCAAAACACCTAAATCAAATACTGAAAGATATTGCCGTGATAATCATCGCCAGTGAAATTGTAATTGATAATATCGAAAGATTTATACGTGAAAATTAAATCACTGATCGGTACCAGTGTGACTAGTACTACCTTCATCTCATATATATGTGTGTGTGCGTGTGTGCGTGTGCGAGCGTACGAGCGTGCGAGAGTGTGTGCATCATAACATCACATCTTCGCACTGTTTATCTTCCTATCACAGGGTTTACTCCGTTACACTTGGCTGCCATAGAAGGCCACGAGGCGGCGGCGGAGGAGCTCCTGGCGCGGGGAGGCGAGCCCAACGGAAAAGGCGGCCAAGGTAAGGCGCAGGGAGGCCCGAGGCGGATGATTCGATAGGAAAACGAAAGTGTAAATTAGCGGCAGCACTGAACGATAGGTTATCATTTTGATTTATGCATCGCCGTGATTATGATTTGTTAGCGGTCTTGTCATTTTAACGTAATTTCGATATGGTGAGGTTTTATTATTGTAATTATATTACTTTTTCCTAATATTCTTATCAGTGGTATGTATATGTACACACACACACACACACACACACACACACACACACACACACACACACACACACACACACACACACACACACACACACACACACACACACACACACACACGAGAACAGATGTGCGTATACATACCGTTTCTATGCACCTATTTATCCATATACATATTGATATTATATGCGTTCAATGTTAATACTTATATAGGTTATCGTATTCATCTTTGCCTCCTAATGACGTATCTTCGGAGAGCAATGCAACAAAAACAAAATCATAAAGAGAGTAATATTAACGCAAGTTCCTTCCCGCCCAGGTTGGACGCCGCTTCACTGGGCGTCTCGAAAGGGCCACGAAGCACTGGTCGAGACCCTGCTTCACAAGGGAGCCGACGGAGGCGCAAAGACAGATGGAAGTAGGTTATTTTAGATACGAGCGGGGTTGTTCGTTCGGAAAGACGTGGTAATGTTAACGATAACGTAATATTTGGTGAGGTCTTGTTTGTTTTTTTCATGTGTTTGAGAATCTCTTCGTTTTTCTCGGTTACTTTTGCCAGGCCCTATTGGTTAGCCGTTGGTTGGGCCGATTCTCCTTCGCCATCTTTCAGAATCTCTTGAGAATCCTTTGAAAATCACTTGAGAATCGTCCACTCGTGATTATGATGACTTTTTGCATTTCTTCCTTATCTTCATTTATCTCATCCCACCCTCCCCCCCCCCAAAAAAAAAGAAAATACAACAAAAACAACAACAATATCGACTCCCTCCTTGAAGTCCTACCAGCGTGACCTTCGCCCTTTCCCTCTCTCCCTCTTTCCCTCTCCTTCCATCCATCCCCCTGTCGTCTCTCCCATACCCGTCTTCCTTCCCCTTTCCCTCACTCCTCTACACCCCCCCCCCATCCGACTCGCATATTCTCTCTCTTCTCCTTTGACCCTTTTATTCTTGAACTTGCCTCTGTTCAGTGTCCTTTCCCCTCGCCCCTTCCTACTCCCTACTCTCCTTTACTTCCTATTTCCTCCCTTATATATATGTGTGTGTTACATATATATACATTATATATATATATATATATATATATATATATATATATATATATATATATATATATATACACACATGTTATATATATGTTTATGTATATATATATATATATATATATATAATATATATATATATATATATACATATATATATATAATCTATCGTATATATATATATATATTATATATATATATGTATATATATATATATATATATATATATATATATATATATATATATATATATATATATATATGCTGTGTGTGTGTGTGTGTGTGTGTGTAATATAGATAGATAGATAAATAGACTGATAGATAGATATAGGTATAGATGTGTGTGTGTGATTTTATATATTATATATTTTCTTGTTGTAAGTAGTATTTTTGAGGAAATCAAAGCTACAGAGAACGATTCAACTTTATTTAATTAGTTAGCCTGCTCAGGCTGAAATAATACATCTTTTGATATTTACCGTGAATGAAAAAAAACAGCTCAGGACAAAACTTACCAATAAATTCAAGAATATTTCAAATTAATCACCACGTAAAAGCGTCGAGTTACATCACACGGAATATAACCCAACCGAAATAACAAATCAAATTTTCATATGGAGGTAATGATGGTAACAGCTCGAAATATTGGGAATAAAAAAAAGAAAAAAGAAAAAAAGTGTGTGGATAAAATTCAAATAGTGCAGAACATTAACTAAGGTCTACAGCCTACACTTCTATCTAATAATATTTTTATCTCTTATCAGATGAAACAGTAGGGCACATTGCAGCTTCCGAAGGCCATCTCCATGTACTTTTTACGCTGGTGAAACTTGGCGTCGCTATGAACGTGAGGAACAGCCGAGGAAACACTCCCAAGGAAATGCTGAAAGGAACTTCCACAACTGCAGATTACGACATGGAAATCTTCAAAGGCATCTCACTGGTAATGGCGCTGGAATCTGTTAATTGGAACATTTTTTATGGTGCTATCTTCTTTTTTCGTGCATGGTGAATGTTTTTCTGTTTTTCATTTATTATTGTTATTATTATTATTGTTATATTTTTTGTTGTTGTTGAGGGGAGGGGGTAGACAGCATAATTGATATTGTATCAGTCCTTTTGTTAACCTGGTAATGGCGCAGGAATCTGTCAGTAGGATTTTTTTGCCTGTACGGCGAATGTTTTACTGTTTTATTTATTTGTTTATTTTATTACTGTTATTATTATTTTTTATTAAGGGTATAGACAGCATAATTAGTAATGACTCAATCCTATGTTAACCAAGGTTGATTTGCTTTACAGATAGAGATAATGGAGAAATACCTCGCAGCCGAAAGGAGGAAGGTCAGCCTGCAGAGAGACAACAGCACGCTTCAGGTCAGAGACCGACTGGCCTTCTGTTCTGGATCCGCCGTTTCAGGGAGATGAAATGCCATCTCGCGCGCGATGCTGAGGGGGGATAATCGAGGGAGAGAGAGAGAGAGAGAGAGAGAGAGAGAGAGAGAGAGAGAGAGAGAGAGAGAGAGAGAGAGAGAGAGAGAGAGAGAGAGAGAGAGAGAGAGGAGGGGGGGAGGACATGCATCGAGACATGCGCTGACATGTACCCACACGTGTTCCTACCATTTCTTCTTTGCGAGTTGCTTCTGAGA
>NC_051426.1:11080872-11087527 GCF_015228065.2 Penaeus monodon | reverse complement strand
AGAAGAGAGAGACGAGAAGAGAGAGAGAGAGAGAGAGAGAGAGAGAGAGAGAGAGAGAGAGAGAGAGAGAGGGAGAAAGAGACAGGCTGAGACAGAGAATGGAAACTCCCAAACAGCTCTGTGAACCAGTAGTCCACTCGTTTTTATTCTGTTGTTATTGTTTATTATTATTCTAAGTATCATCATTATCATTATTATTATTGTTGTTGTTGTTGTTGTTGTTGTTATTTATTTGTTTCCCATATATTCCGCCAGTGCTGTGTCCTGTGAGGGGACTGCTGTTCTGGGAGGGACACTATGTATCCTGGTTCCTTACCTTCCTTTGGTCTTTCGTCCTCCTGCCCACGAAGACATTAATGGACGAATAAGGAATTGACTTAATTGTAAAAAAATGATGATGATGATGATGATGATAATGACAATGATAATGATAATGATAATGATAATGATAATGATGATGATGATGATGATAATGATGATAAACAATATCAATGATCAGATACTTCTAAAGTCAGAGAAACCTTTTACTTCCAGAAGCATGTAAAGCTAGTAAATAATTGAGTATTTAGAATTATATACATCTATTTTTCGCTATTCTGGTTCTCTCTTCGCCTTCTTTAACACGGTGGAATCCATATTATTGATAATTGGAAAGTAATGGTTAAAAATGAAAACGGAGATTGCTTGTAATGGGTTTTGTCCTGCTTCTTGCATGTTATGCCTACACGGTAAACTATTGGATACATGCATGAAAAAAAGGTTGCTTTAAGATATTTTTCGTTCAACAAAGTTAGCGGATATTTTGTAATAAAGAAATGAGTTGGATATCCACTAAAGTAGCCTTTTTTTATTGAACTTAAGTGCAAGACTTATGATATATAAAAAATGTTATGCACGTTTATGAATTTTCATGTGGATATCAGAAATTACGCTAAAAGCAAGAGGAATATCACAGGTGAAAATCTAGAGAAGGTATAATTGGCCAATGCTAATAGATATATTTTTTGTAGAGATGTATATATAGTTAATAGTTTCATATCGATGATTAGTTCTGAATAAACTCATTGACTATCATTATTAACCACTGTGACTCCTCGCATCTCCTGAGTGAAACGTTGCCAAATTTCTCGTAAGTGTTTTTTTTTTCCGAGCACAAAAAAAAAAAAAAAAAAAAAAAAATCATACTGGCGAACGAGGCTGTTTTAATTATAGGACATTTTGCTCACTCGTGAACTCGCAACTACCCTGAGGACACTTCGCCAACTCTCCTTCCGTTTGAGTCTGCTAAGGAGCGTCCTAAAGAACATTCCTTAAATTTAGGTGTGAGTTAGGATGTCTTGGGGGTCAGGAGTTCCTAGCGACGCTGAGAATATCTTTAAGTAAAGGCCCAGGACACTAATCGGGGTCCGTTCCAGGAAAAACGTCTTGGGGAAAGTCAAGGAGAAACAGAAGAACGACGAGATAGGGAGATCGAAGCATCCGGCGAGGTCAGGGAACAGGAGACGACGGTTTCCGTTCTGCAGGACACGATAAGGTTGTTACAGGTGAGTTTATTATCTGAGTGCCCCCCCCCCCTCAAAAAAAAAGAAAAGAAAAGAAAAAAAAAAACAGGCGAGAATACACATATATTCGCACAGATGTAATCTTACATACTTGCATACACAAATACACGTACATGCATTTCTCTGTCGCTCTCGTATATAGACAACACATGTCCGTAATGGAAATGATAAAAACATTTTTTTTTCTCTGTACATGAAAAGATTCTTATTTCAAGTGCACATACATTTTCTGTTGCTAATTATACTTATACAGTCGTATAACATTCGTAATGAGTCGATGGGAATAACGCGCAATAAAAGAACACCAACCCTGTATCTCCCTTTAAGGAACAAAATACGAAGGAACTGCTGAGTCTCAGAAACGAGCAGCACCTGAAGGAAGCCGAGGCAGCGAACCAACTGAAGGACGCTCAGGAGACGCTCAAGACTCGAAACAAGAGGATCAGGACGTTGAAGGTGAGGAGGAAGTCGGCCGTGAGTGAAGGGGAGGAGGAAACGACATTTAGCCGTGTGTGTGTGTGTGTGTGTGTGTGTGTGTGTGTGTGTGTGTGTGTGTGTGTGTGTGTGTGTGTGTGTGTGTGTGTGTGTGTGTGTGTGTGTGTACATATATATATATATATATATATATATATATATATATATATATATATATATATATATATATATATATGAACGGATCAGTGATGCATGCGTGTGTGTGTATAAATATGTATGTATATATACACGCGATGATGACTTTGATGGTATTAATTATGACAGGATGAATAATGACAAGCATAATGAGAATTCTATAAAAAAAAATATATATATATAATAATAATAATAATTTAAAAAAATGAATAAATAAAGATTTTTGAAAAATGGTAATAACGATAATGATAACAAGTAAAGACAAGAAAAACGTTCGTAATTGGAATACTGTCTACCATTATCAAAACGAACCATCTGACTTGGCTTGAAAATTTAATCACGTTCCAATCAATCGCAGAAAAAGAAGAAACGGCAACTCACGCAGTCTCGGTCTCGGTTGAAAAATAAAAACAAAGAAGGCAGTGAATTTCAGAAAAAGCAATTAAGAAAAATATTGCCTATACGTTTGAAAATGCAAAACATGAGCGGGAAAAAAAAAACTTGGCGAATCGGAGTAATCCTGAATCTGGTTCCGAGTTGCCAGTTTTTCCTTTCCGGATAATAAGTTCCTAAATCTCTTCTACACAGCGTCAACTAAAGGAGCAAGAGGCAGAGTGTGGACGATTGAACTCGATGCTGGAAGTAAAAGAAAGCCAATTGGAGGTAAGTGTATGGTGTGTATGTATACTCTATTTATTTGAGTATTCGTATAGTGGATACAGTGTGTGTGTGTGTGTGTGTGTGTGTGTGTGTGTGTGTGTATGTTTGTTTGTGTATGGGTGTATGTATGGTATATACATGGAGGAATATCAGGCATCGGTACGTAGACACACATGCGCACATATGAAAACAAACTCAGAGAAACGCACGCACGCACAAATACACGTACACACACACATATATAGATAAGTAGATTGATAGAGATACTGCTGACACTTTTCTTCTCTTTGGGGTATAGGAGTCTCTTCAAGCAGGGCCGACGGATAATTCTCAGCGCCCGGACTCGCCTGTGTTTGTGCCACAAGACGCATGCAGGGAGGGATTCCGACAGGGAGCGAGGAGGAAAAAGTCTCGGCAAGCAGCAGACACCAAGAGAACTTCGCAAGCAGAAGGCATGGGGAGAACAAGAGCAAGTTCTCGGTCAGAAAACAGAAGGGAGAACGAAGATCGCCAGTCAACAAACTGGACCAGGACCCCGCAAGCAGCCCCTAGGAGAGATTCTCCGCAAGCAAGAACCGGAAGGAGAAGAAATCGTTGGCCAAGCGAAAGGACCGAGTCTCCCCAAGCACGATGCGAGGACGAGACTCCAGACGGAGGAAGTGAATACGAGATTTTCCAGTCTTCTCAGGCAGAGACTGAAGACGAATCTCCATGAGAATAAAGTAGGAAGTGATACCCACGGGCGGCGAGCGAGTTGCACCTCCTGCAGGGGCGTGAATGGACGGAGAGAGAGAAAACAGAAGCTTAGGGAGAAGGGATTAAAAGCAAAGACAATAGCAGAAAAAATAAAGAAACCCATGCAGGTGTTCACTGCACTCTAATTATACCGTTTAATGTTACCTTTTTTCCAAAAAAACATATGCGATGACTATGTAGAAAGGACAAACGCCTTTCTCATAGGTTTTAAAATTTGCTGCTTTTCCCGGGCAAGTGACATTAAAAACACTACTAATAAAAAAGGTGATATTGCAATTTGTTGCTGTTTTAGCTTATCATTATAAACATAAATTTTATTATTATTATCATCATTATTATGGTATTCCTCATCCTCATCATTACGATAATTAGTATTTACTTTTCTTTGGATAGTTAAGTACCGAATATGTCTGTTGATGCTAAATACGTCTATCGGACAGTTAATCGTATGAAATACAAAAATAGTTTTTGTGTTTTCTCTGAGACTCTAAAGGTGTTTCTATTTATACCTACGCGTTTCAAAAATTGTATGCGACCAAACGCTCAATAAAAACATTTTCTGATGGATTTTTACAACACTTTGTCGGTTCACCTTCATCTACATATGTTTTTTCGGTTAAAGATGATATTAGTTTACCTAATTATTATTCTCATTATCATCATCAATTAATATCAATATTATCATCACTGTCATTACCATCTTAAGTAGTATTATCATTATTGTTACTACTACTACTACTACTTTCATCATTATTATTGCTACAATTGTCATCATCATTTTTAACATTATCATTATCACTAACGTTAGTATTATTATCAGCAGCAGCAGAATTAATACTACTATCATTAAATTGTTATCATCAATATCACATATACTATTATCCTATTAGCCATTATTGGCACCTTCAACGGCAGGAGGATTTGGCCTGAAGGAAACAACTTATTTCTTTGACGTGACAGTTTATTGCTAGCGCCTTCTGAATTCCGATAACAAGTCATATGTTATGCTTTTTGCCCAACTTGGGTTAACACGTATAATGGGTTTTATAAATCAAAAGGGAAAATCAAAATGAACTTCTAAATTCATTCAGTTCGACATTAGAACTCAAAACACATATTGTAAATCTTGCTAGGCACCTAGGATACTTCCCAGGAATGGCTAAATACCAAGCTTAAAGTTACTTGACTGAAAGTTTATAATAATTATTATTCTGGCTGCTTAATTCTGGTTGTAGTGGCATGATCAGTCAGGCGTTTGGTCATAGCATTTCTATGTGTACCTACTAATTAAACACTGTCCTCTCATAAGTCCCAGTAACATGGTACTGGAAGTAATAGAAGCCCATAAATCTACAAAAATATATATACATTTATTATAACAAAAGAATATGACGATCTATTAATTCATTAAAAAAAGAAAGAACCGTTTTACTCTACCCTAACATTGTACTGGGTAATAATCTAAAACTTTACTTCACCTACAACGGTCTTATTCCTCTCTGTGTACAAATTTATGTGAAGACATAATAATAAAAGCTCCCTTTGAAAATTAAGCTTACCCATTTGGATGATTCATTATTAACCAAACAAAGTTAAAGGTCATAACAATATGAGGGGAGTTAGCTGAGCTCAGGAGAAACACGCGAATGTATAAAAGGTATGAATTGAGAATGAATATCTTAACAATACAACAGATGTATTTGACCGGTTTCGATTATATCTCCGTCGGAAATGCATGTCTTTCTGACGAAGATATAATCGAAACCGAGCAAATATATATCTTGTATTGTGAAGATATTCATACGAAGATATAAATGAAACCTTTATTGTGAAGATATTCGTTCTCATTCATACCTTCCAAACATATGTCAACACGAATGCGATTAAGAAACTCGAATGCCTGGAATAGCGTCATGGCGTTCCTCCGGAGAATTCACTGCCTCCCCCCTTCACACAACTCTCCGATTGTTGCGAATTCTAGCGCGGTCTGTTTTCCGCGCTGCTCTCCATCGAGGACAGACAAAGAGAGTCATTACTATTTTGTCCTTTTCTTGACATTTCGACTGAAAAGGAAGACGCAGCAGCAACCACTTGAGCTGATAAGAGAGAGGGAGTGTCGAGCGGTTGCCTACGCCGGGCTCTACGAACAATTCGATGTTAACGAAATTATTGACAATTCTTTTTTCTACACGATAAGAGTCTATGTACGTATATTTCTATAGCATAGTAATATGCAGTTTCCTACTATAGTGAATCAAAGTCGGATCGGAAACGGGTTAAGAAAGTAATAATTTACGAATGCAGTTTCCTTGGCGAATTTGTGTGGACCCCGTTAAAAGAATACCGCGCAATGCAACCCAAAGTGGCCATTACAGCCCTATATCATTATAATCGAAAAAAAAAAACACAGCACAGAAATATACATTAGAAATACATAAAATCAAGTTCCAGAGCATGTCACAAAATAATCATTAATCCCTCTAATTATATTGCTCCACATATTTTTACGTCTCTGCAGTATGAACAAATATATTGTTGTGAATATTCTGGGGCCTACGAGTTAGTAAATGTTACTACCACTTTCAAATGGCGGTTACTGTTCTTCACTAATTATTATTGTTATTATTATTAATCTTATTGTTGTCAATATTATTACTGTTACTATTATTAGTGTCATCATTATAATTATCATCATCATCATCGTCATCGTCATCGTCATCGTCATCGTCATCGTCATCGTCATCGTCATCGTCATCATCATCATCATCGTCATCATCATCATCATCATCATCATCATCATCATCATCATCATCATCATCATCATCGTCATCATCATCATCATCATCAACAAGATAATGATGATAATAAAGACAATGATGATATAAATAGTGATTAAGATTTGTAATAATGGTAATAATGCTTCTTTCTTTGAATTAATATTCTCTTTTTTTTCTTCTTTCATCTACGTAACTATGAAGAGATCACCCAAAGAAAATGTGTATCTTTGATCATTCCCATTTATATACAGTGTATGTACATGTTAGAAA
>NC_051426.1:11038372-11063372 GCF_015228065.2 Penaeus monodon | reverse complement strand
TGATTATTATTCTATTGTTATTATCGTTATTTTATTATTATTATTATTATTATTATTATTATTATTATTATTATTATTATTATAATTATTCTTCATATCATTATTATTCATTACGTTATCATACTTATTGTTTTATCATTAGTTTTATCATGCTCAGCGCTGTAATTTTAATATTAGCAAAGTTTACTTTTATTTTTATTAAAATTATCATTATCATTACTGTTATTATGATCGATATCATAATCATCATTACCATTATCTATTATTATTGTCATTATTATTATTATCATCTATTATTATTGTCATCGTTATTATTATCATCTGTTATTATTGTCATTATTATTATAATTATTAGTAGTATTATTATCAGCATTATTATTATTATTATTATCATATATATAGTTATGGCTATATTTAAAGCGCCGGAATATGTAGGTCAGCGATGGTGCCAAAGAGCGAATTTCAAGAAGGAACGTCCTCAGAAACACCTCTAAGAGCCTTACCGCTGGCTTCCTTCGCGTTCACGTCTGCGCCCTTGTCGATGAGCTTCTCTGTCGTGGCCTTGTGCCCTTCCTGAGCCGCCAAGTGTAACGGTGTAAGCCCTTGGGGAAAACGGCGAGGGGAAAAGGATTGATAATTTCTCGGAAAATATGGGGAAAAAATCAGAAACAATTATGCATTCTAACACGTCTTGGACATGTCTCGAAGTTTCATGGGGAATATTTTTTAAATATAAGAGTTCTACAATTATATTTTATATCCATTCCCCTCTAGTGGTACGCTCTGCTTCGGGTACGTATACACATGTATACATACATTGTCGTTTGTTTGTTGTTTTTGCAGAAAAACAATACACGAAAATATGATTTTAATGACTCTCTTTGACATATGTAGACTAACTAATGACGTGATGATGATGATGATGATGATGATGATGATGATAATGATGATAACAACAACAATAGTAGTAAAAAAAAAACTAAATAATAATCATAATGATAAAAACAGTAATAGTAATACTAATAATAATATCACTAATGATAACCATAATTATTGTAATAACCATTATGATAATAGTAAAAGTAACGCTGTAATAAATGCAGTAATGGTAACTAACAATAACTACAAGATTAACGATTTTCACAAACAAAATAATCTTTATAATAACGATAGAGATAATTATTAAATAAAAAATCAGGAAAACCTATTATGAATGTGATATTGATAATAAAGTTAGCGGAATTATTTCAGTAATAATGACAAATGTTTAATAGTGAAAAAAGAGCATAGGAGATGTTGAACTATTAACGATAACACTGACAGGAAAACATATTTATATCCATATTTAAAGTACTAATATATTTAGCCTAATATCTGTGCCAAATACCGAATTCCTGTTATCTCTACTGTAGAACCACCTCGACCTTCTCTGAAATTGCCTTACCAGCGTTGTTCTTCGCGTTCAAATCAGCGCCCTTAGCAATGAGCGCCTCTGCCATCGCCGTGTGGCCTTCCTGAGCAGCCAAGTGTAACGGGGTGTACTCTGGAACGAATAAGCAAAATGCAGTGTGCAGCTTCAACTCAAGTATATGAAATACTTGTGCCTTCTTTTACCTTTTATTTTTATAGTATATGTTTTCTGTTCAATAGGTGTGATCACTGACCTTCAACAGTGTACATAAATAGGTACATATAAATACACAAAGGAACAGACACACCTATGTATGTG
Source organism: Penaeus monodon (assembly GCF_015228065.2). Taxonomy (NCBI): domain Eukaryota; kingdom Metazoa; phylum Arthropoda; class Malacostraca; order Decapoda; family Penaeidae; genus Penaeus; species Penaeus monodon. The sequence continues at coordinate 11,061,643 of NC_051426.1, read as the reverse complement.
TTTGTTTATCTGTGGCCATGTTTAGTGATTATCATTATGATCGTTATAATGATTATCGTTATTAACAGCAGTAGTAGTATCAATGTTAATATTACTGCTGTTATAATTATCATCATTATCATTATATTAATTGTCTTTACTAATACAATTATTGTCATGACCATCATGTGATAATCATTTCTATTATTAAAATTGCTATTAACATCATTGTTATAATAATCATGATAGCAATAATGATTATTGATATTTGCTACTAGTAAAGATTATGTTATTTTAATATTATTATCATTATTACATTACCATAAAAATATAATATAGATAGAGAGGAAAAAGAAAGGGCGAGGAGAGCAAAGGGTAGGAGAGTGAGAGAGGGAGAAAGGAGTATCACATTTTCCCTCACGTGGTGTTTCCAGGGACCCCAATAGTTATCATTATTATTTTTATTATTATCATCATTGTTATTATCATCATTACTATTATATTTTTTCTCGTCAATATCATTATCATTATTATCATTATCCATATGATAGTGATGAAAAGAATAGCAAGTAGTCGTAGTACTTTTTCTTTTATCACTGTTATTCCTATTATGGTTACAATCATTATGAATATGATAAGGATTTTTGTTATCATTTTAAATGTTCTTTTCATTTTTCCTATTATTTTAATTATTATCATTATATAATATATAGATTGGAAAAAAATCAATAACAATAATAACCATTATGATAATGAAAACAGGAGTATGAACAGTATAAATCATGCCTATATCTAAAGCACCAATATATTTAGTGTAATACTTTCAGAAGAAACCACCTCAGGCATATCTGGAAGTAGTTGACGGTCATTTTCCTTGGTGTTCACAACGAAAGCCTGAGGAAGGCCACAGGTGTTCTACAATATGAACTATACTGATAAGACTAGAAAAAAATGTATATAGTTATGGCTATATCTAAAACGCCAGTGACGACGGTGCCAAAGAGCGAATTCTAGTCATCTGCAAGAAGGGATCACCTCGGGCATACCTTCGTTCTCCCTCGCGTTTACGTCAGCGCCTTTGTCGATGAGCATCTCTGCCGCCGCCTCCTCCCCTTCTTGAGCAGCCAAGTGTAGCGGAGTAAACCCTAAAACGGGGAGATAAACGAATTAGCGAATTGCAGAGAGGACGTAGTTCCATCTCATAGTCTGTCGAGTATTTGTGCCACTTTGCTTTCTCTGCCTTAGACATCGTGAACTCAATGTCACCGAGAAAAGGCTGTGCTCATTTTTTTCTCTTTCTTTTTTTTGTGTGAAATATCCCTGCACGTAGATAGCTCTGCTAATGCTTAGCCACAATGAAGTCAGTTAGTAGACTTACCTGATTTCACTTTTCCTTGAATTGGCGGGAAAAACGTTTTTTTTTTTTTTACTAATGCTTTGAATATCGCTGCTGATTTTTTTTATTATAGACATTATAATTACTATAATATCATATGCATTAGTAACAGCAAGACAGGATAACCTAAAATATTTTCGATAATCAAGGAAAAGGGTAAATAGGCAAGACAGGCAGAACTAATAATTGGCTCATTGGTGACTTAGCACAACAACAGCCTTCTATTTGAAAAAACTATTAAAAAAGTAAACTCACATTGGGCATGGCATGTACATATGGCATGTATATACATGCCATGCCCTTCGGCTTTGGGCTAATGCTATCATTATTATCGTTCGATATCGATTAAGAGTGGGCGGCAGTGCACGATCAGGTGCAGGCGTCCGACAGCCTAGCAAAGGTTTCCAGGCGTCACATAACAAGGCGGGGAGCAAACGCGCACACATAACAGTGTGTATGTGTATATTATCATTATTATTATTATTATTAATTTATTATTATTATTACTATTATTATTATTATTATTACTATTATTATTATTATTATTATCATCATAATTTGTGTTATTATCATTATTATTATTATTATTTGTGTTATTATTATTATTATTATTATTATTTTATTGTTATTATTATTATTATTATTATTATTATTATTATTATTATTATTATTATTATTATTGTTACAGTTATTATTATTATTATTATTACTGTTATTATTGTTATTATTATTAGCAATATCATTATTAACATTATCATTCCCCTTGGCACTGATTGGGCAAGCCAGTCTAAGTCAGTGCTGGTCCCAAGCCCGGATAAATAGAGAGGTTTGGCGTCAGGAAGGGCGTCTGACCACAAAAAAAAAAAAAAAAAAAAAAATCTACCTGACCCCATATACGAATAGGACAAAGCTACAACAAAAAGTGTCATTGGTGTTATTATCACTGTAATTATTATTATCATTGTTATTATTATTATTATCATCATCATTATTATTATGTTAATAATTAATATTATTATTATCATTATTTTCACCACCATTACTATAATTACTGTTGGTGCTGTTATTATTATTTTCATTGTTATCATTATTATTGATATTGTTATCGTTATTATGAATGTTATTATTTTTTTTTACTGTTATTGTTATTATTATTATTATTATTATTATTATTATTATTATTTTATTATTATTGTTATGATTATTATCACTATTATTATTAATGTTATATTGTTTATTATTATTATTATTACTATTATTATTATTAGTAGTAGTAGTATTTTTATTATCATTATCATTAGTATTTTTATTATAATTTTCAGTATCATTATCATTATTACTATTATTATTATTATTATTATTATTATTATTATTATTATTATTATTATTATTATTATTATTATTATTATTATCATTAGTGATAGTGATAATATTGGTAATAATGATAATGATAATATTAATAACAATGATAATGATGAAAATAATATAAATTATAATAATAATGATAATAATAATAATAATAATAATAATAATAATAAGAAGAAGAAGAAGAAGAAGAATTGTAATGATATTTTCATAACAGTAGTAATAATAATATATATGATATCATAGCAATAGTAATAATAATAATAATAGGAGTAGTAGTAGTAATAATGATAAGGACAATATCAATTATGGTAATAATATTAACAATAATAAATATAATGTTAGTAAGAAGAATAGCATAAATAATAATGATAATACAAATATCAATGATGATTATAATGACAATATGATTAACAATAATGGCAGTAGTAAGAATGATAATGATAATGGCAATAATAATAATAATAATGATAATAATAATAATAATAATAATAATAATAATAATAATAATAATAATAATAAATAATAACAACAACAACAATAGTAATGATAATAACAACAATAAGAATGATAATGATATTGACAATAATAAAAATCATAAGAATAGTAAAAAAAATAAACAAGAAAAGATAATAGTAATAGTAATAATAGTAATAATAATTTTATTAATAATAATGGCATTAATGATAATGATAACAATAATGATAATGAAATAATAATAATAATAATAATAATAATAATAATAATAATAACAACAACAACAATAATAATAATAATAATAATAATAACAACAACAACAACAACAACAACAACAATAATAATAATGATAATAATAATAATGATAACAACAACAAGACAACAACAATAATAATAATTTTTTATTATTATTATTATTATTATTATTATTATTATTATTATAATAATAATAATGATAATAATAATAATGACGAAAATAACAATAATAATAATAATTATGATTATAATTCTAACAATGATAATCTGTTGCCATTACTATTATTTTCATCGTTTTAATATTTTACCTTTCGTCTCATTACTATTACGCTCATGATTTTACTAATTAACTAGCTATGCTACTAATAACTACAAGACATTTTAATGATATCAGTTATAATAATTATAGCAAGAATGCTGATAATAAATATTACATTCACAATCACCTGTGCTGATTATGGCAATGCTACTAATGATAATTATATTGATAGTACTGCTAATAAAAATGATACTGATACTACTACTACTTGATGTGATTATGAAAATAAAAAGCTATACAAATGTTACTTTTTTTAGAATAACAGAAAGGTATAATTATGTCTATATCTAAAGCACCAATATATATAGCTCAGTACCGGTGCTTAATACTGTATTCCTGCCTCTATTACGAACGAACCACCCCAGGCCTTACCCGCATCGTCCTTAGCGTTCGTATCAGCGCCCCTAGCGATGAGTTTCTCTACCACTGAATCTTGACCTTCTTGGGCAGCCAAGTGTAGCGGAGTGTAGCCTGAAACGGGGAAATAAATTGATAAACGTGAAGCAAAGTGTGTTCTCAAAAATGTTCGTCTCAAAAATGTGAAATACATGTGTCTCATTTCACAACGAAAGCCTGAGGAAGGCCACGGGTGTTCTACAATATGAACTATACTGATAAGAATAGAAAAAATGTATATAGTTATGGCTATATCTAAAACGCCAGTGACGAGACGGTGCCAAAGAGCGAATTCCAGTGATCTTCGAGAAGAGATCTCCTCGGGCATATCTGCACGAGCCATACCTTCGATTTCCTTCGCGTTCACATCAGCGCCTTTGTCGATGAGCATCTCTGCCGCCGCCTCCTCCCCTTCTTGAGCAGCCAAGTGTAGCGGAGTAAACCCTAAAACGGGGAGATAAACGAAATAGCGAATTGCAGAGAGGGTGTACTTCCATCTCATAGTCTGTCAAGTGTTTGTGCCACTTTGCTTTCTCTGCCTTAGACATCGTGAACTCAATGTCACCGAGAAAATGCTGTGCTCTTTTTTTTTTTTTTTTTTTTTTTTTTTTTTTAATGAAATGTCTCTGCACGTAGATAGCTCTGCTAATGCTTAGCCACAATGAAGTCAGTTAGTAGACTTTGTGACCTTACCTGATTTCACTTTTCCTTGAATTGGCGGGAAAAACGCTTTTTTTTCTTTGTTTTTTTTACCAATACTTTGAATATCGCTGGTGATTTTCTTATTATAGACATTATAATTACTATAATATTATATGCATTAGTAACAGCAAGACAGGATAACCAACAATATTTTCGATAATCAAGGAAAAGGGTAAATAGGCAAGACAGGCAGAACTAATAATTGGCTCATTGGTGCTTAGCACAACAACAGCCTTTTATTTGAAAAAACTATTAAAAAAGTAAACTCACATTGGGCATGGCATATACATATGGCATGTATATACATGCCATGCCCTTCGGCTTTGGGCTAATACTATCATTATTATCGTTCGATATCGATTAAGAGTGGGCGGCAGTGCACGATCAGGTGCAGGCGTCCGACAGCCTAGCAAAGGTTTCCAGGCGTCACATAACAAGGCGGGGAGCAAACGCGCACACATAACAGTGTGTATGTGTATATTATCATTATTATTATTATTATTATTTTATTATTATTGTTATTTTATTATTATTATTACTATTATTATTATTATTATTATTATTATTATTATTATTATTATTATTATTATTATTATTATTACTATTATGGTTATTATCATCATCATCATCATCATCATCATCATCATCATCATCATCATTATCATTATCATTATCATTATCATTATCATTATCATTACTATTATCATTATTACAGTTATTATTATTATTATTACTGTTATTATTGTTATTATTATTATTATTACTAATATTATTATTGTGATTATCCTTACTAACATTATTATTATGATTATTATTATTGTTGTCATTATCACTGATATTGTTATTATCATTAGCAATATCATTATTAACATTATTATCATTCACCTTGGCACTGATTGGGCAAGCCAGTCTAAATCAGTGCCAGTCCCAAGCCCGGATAAATAGAGAGGTTTGGCGTCAGGAAGGGCGTCAGACCACAAAAAAAAAAAAAAAAAAAAAAAATCTACCAGACCCCATATACGAATAGGACAAAGCTACAACAAAAAGTGTCATTGGTGTTATTATCACTGTAATTATTATTATCATTGTTATTATTATTATTATCATCATAATTATTATTATGTTAATAATTAATATTATTATTATCATTATTTTCACCACCATTACTATAATTACTGTTGGTGCTGTTATTATTATTTTCATTGTTATCATTATTATTGATATTGTTATCGTTATTATGAATGTTATTATTTTTTTTACTGTTATTGTTATTATTATTATTATTATCATTATTATTATTATTATTTATTATTTATTATTATTTGTATATTATATATTATTATTATTATTATTCTATATTATAATGATACAATATATATATATAATAATATATCAATACTATTATATTATTATTAATTATATATATTATAATTATATAATGTAGTATAGAAATGATAGATAATATGAAATTGTAATGATATTTATATAACATAATATAATATAATATGCATATATCATAGTAATAATAATATAATGATATAATAATAATATGAATAATGAAATAATAATTATGTAATAATAATAATACAATAATAATAATTAATGATTATAAGATATAATAATATATAATATATATAATGAATAATACTAATATAAAATAATATAATAGATAATATATAATGATAATAATAATAATTAATAATATAATAATAATAATAATAACTAATAAAACTAACAACATACAACAATAAATAATATATAATAATAAATCATAATAATAAATAATGATAATAATAGTAATAATAATGATAATAATAATAATATAATAATATATTATTATTTATTATTATTATTATTATTATTGTTATTATTATTATCATTATTATTATTATAACAACAACAATAATAATAGTAATAACGACGAAAATAACAATAATAATAATAATTATGATTATAATTCTAACAATGATAATCTGTTGCCATTACTATTATTTTCATCGTTTTAATATTTTACCTTTCGTCTCATTACTGTTACGCTCATGATTTTACTAATTAACTAGCTATGCTACTAATAACTACAAGACATTTTAATGATATCAGTTATAATAATTATAGCAAGAATGCTGATAATAAATATTACATTCACAATCACCTGTACTGATTATGGCAATGCTACTAATGATAATTATATTGATAGTACTGCTAATAAAAATGATACTGATACTACTACTACTTGATGTGATTATGAAAATAAAAAGCTATACAAATGTTATTTTTTTAGAATAACAGAAAGGTATAATTATGTCTATATCTAAAGCATCAATATATATAGCTCAGTTTTTTTTGTTTTTTTTTTTTTTTTTAAGTGGATTTCCATGATTTCCTTGGCAATTTAGAGCGGTGGTTTGCCATTGCCTTCCGCCCGGTGTTTTTATCGAATCACCATCTCTATTTTACCCGGAACTGACTTGGGCTGGCTTGCCCGCCCAGCAGCTAGGTAGGCAATCGAGGTGAAGTTCCTTGCCCAAGGGAACAACGCGCCGGCCGGTGACTCGACCCCTCGAACTCAGATTGCCGTCGTGACAGTCTTGAGTCCGATGCTCTAAACACTCAGCCACCGCGGCCATATAGCTCAGTACCGGTGCTTAATACTGAATTCCTGTCACCATTACGAACGAACCACCCCAGGCCTTACCCGCATCGTCCTTAGCGTTCGTATCAGCGCCCCTAGCGATGAGTTTCTCTACCACTGAATCTTGACCTTCTTGGGCAGCCAAGTGTAGCGGAGTGTAGCCTGAAACGGGGAAATAAATTGATAAACGTGAAGCAAAGTGTGTGTAGTTCGTCTCAAAAATGTGAAATACGTGTGTCTCATTTTTCAAGTGATAATAATGATAATATGATAATTAGTATTGATATTATTATTATCAATGTTATCATCATTATTATCATAATCATTATCACTATCTTCATTATTATTATCATTATCATTATCATTATTATTGTATTATTATTATTATTATCATTATTGTTATTATCATTATTATCATCATCATGATTATGTTGATTACTGTTATTATTACCATTATCATTATCATTATCATTATTATTATTATTATCATTATTATTATCACCATCATCATCATTATTTTCATTACTGTTATCATTCTCATTATTATTAGCAACATAATAATCACCCATATTTTTACTAGTATCATCATCGTCATTGTCATAAATATCATAATTATTGTCAAAACTATCATTGTTATCATTATTATCATTTGTGTTATTAAAATTATTATCATTATTATTACTTCTACTGATATTATCGATATTGTTATAATCATTATTATTAGAATTATCATTATTATTATCATTATTATTATTATTATCATTATTATTAGCATTATAGCTATTCTGTAACAATAATGATAATTATTATCATCATTATTATCAATATTGTTATTATCGTTTTTATTAGTATGTTATCATCTTTGTTATCATCATTATTATTATTATCATTATTATCATTATAACAACAACAATAATAATAGTAATAACGACGAAAATAACAATAATAATAATAATTATGATTATAATTCTAACAATGATAATCTGTTGCCATTACTATTATTTTCATCGTTTTAATATTTTACCTTTCGTCTCATTACTATTACGCTCATGGTTTTACTAATTAACTAGCTATGCTACTAATAACTACAAGACATTTTAATGATATCATTTATAATAATTATAACAAGAATGCTGATAATAAATATTACATTCACAATCACCTGTGCTGATTATGGCAATGCTACTAATAATGATTATATTGATAGTAATGCTAATAAAAATGATACTGATACTACTACTACTTGATGTGATTATGAAAATAAAAAGCTATACAAATATTATTTTTTTTAGAATAACAGAAAGGTATAATTATGTCTATATCTAAAGCACCAATATATAAAGCTCAGTTTTTTTTTTTTTTTTTTTTTTTTTTCAAGTGCCCTGTCCCACCAGGACGTTGGCGATCATGGATTTCCATGATTTTCTTGGCAATTTAGAGCGGTGGTTTGCCATTGCCTTCCGCCCGGTGTTTTTATCGAGTCACCATCTCTATTCACCCGGAACTGACTTGGGCTGGCTTGCCCGCCCAGCAGCTAGGTAGGCAATCGAGGTGAAGTTCCTTGCCCAAGGGAACAACGCGCCGGCCGGTGACTCGACCCCTCGAACTCAGATTGCCGTCGTGACAGTCTTGAGTCCGATGCTCTAACCACTCAGCCACCGCGGCCATATAGCTCAGTACCGGTGCTTAATACTGAATTCCTGTCACCATTACGAACGAACCACCCCAGGCCTTACCCGCATCGTCCTTAGCGTTCGTATCAGCGCCCCTAGCGATGAGTTTCTCTACCACTGAATCTTGACCTTCTTGGGCAGCCAAGTGTAGCGGAGTGTAGCCTGAAACGGGGAAATAAATTGATAAACGTGAAGCAAAGTGTGTGTAGTTCGTCTCAAAAATGTGAAATACGTGTGTCTCATTTTTCAAGTGATAATGATGATAATATAATAATTAGTATTGATATTATTATTATTAATGTTATCATCATTATTATCATAATCATTATTATGTTGATTAATGTTATTATCATTATCATTATCATTATCACTATTATCATTATCATTGTCATTATCATTATCATTATTATTATCATCATCATCATTATCATTATTTTCATTACTGTTATCATTATCATTATTATTAGCAACATAATAATCACCCATATTTTTACTAGTATCATCATCGTCATTATCATAAATATCATAATTATTGTCAAAACTATCATTGTTATCATTATTATGAAAATTATTTTCATTATTATTATCATTACTACTACTGATATTATCGATAGTATTATAATCATTATTATTAGAATTATCATTATAATTATCATTTTCATCATCATTATCATTACCACTGTCATTATTATTACTGTCATTAATACATTATTATCATAATCATTATTGTTATCATTATTATTATTATTATTATTATTAATGTTATTATTATTATTATTATCATTAACATTATTATTAGAATTATAACTATTCTGTAACAATAATGATAATTATTATCATCATTATTATCAATATTGTTATCATCGTTATTATTAGTATGTTATTATCTTTGTTATCATCATCACTATTGTTATTATTGTTGCTGTTGTCATAAACATTATTATTTTCATTATTTTTGTTTTATTATTATTATTATTATTATTATTTTTACTACTACTACAACTATTACTGCTACAATTTATCATCATCTTTATCAATATGATTATCATTATTGTTTTTATCATCATTATTATGACTGTCATCATAACAATATCATTATCATGATCATCATTATTGTTGGTATTATTATTACTAGCATTATCATTATAATTACTCCTAATACTATTATCATTATCATTATTATTATCATCATCATCATCATCATCATCATCATCATCATCATCATCATCATCATCATCATCATTATTATTTTTATTGTTGTTGTTGTTGTTGTTGTCGTTGTTGTTATGATCATCATTATTATCATTATTGGTATTATTATCATTATCATTATTATTATTATTATTATCATTATTACTATTATTATTGTTATTATTATTATTATTATTATTATTATTATTATTATTATTATTATTATTATTGTTGTTGTTATTCTCATTATCATTGTTATTATTGTTATTATTAACTTTATTATTGTTATAATCTTTATTATAATTATTATCATAATTATTACTATCACTGTTATCATCATCATTATAATTTCCATTATTGACATTATGTTTATCATCGTTATTATAATTAATATCATTATTATTGTTATTATTATTATTATCATTATTATTATTATTATTATTATTATTATTATTATTATATTAGTGATAATTATCATTATTATCATTATTATTATTATTATTATCATTATTATTATATTAGTGATAATTATCATTATTATCATTATTATTATTGTTGTTATTGTTGTCATTATCATAATTGTTAATATTTTTTAGATTATCATCATTATTATTTTAATCATTACTCTTCTTATCATTATTGTTATTATTATCATTTTCATAATCATAATTATTATTATCATTATTATTATTATTATTATTATCATTATTATTATTATAATAATAATAATAATAATAATTATTATTATTATTATTGTTATTATTATTATTATTATTTATTATTATTGTTATTATTATCATCATCATTATTATCATTATTATTGTTATTATTATTATTATTATTATTATTATTATTATTATTATTATTATCATGTTTATTATCATTATTATTATTGTTGTTGTTGTTTTGTTGTTGTTGTTGATAATTGCAACATGAGCAATGATGGTAATGATGACACTCGAAATCGAGAAAACCTTTATCGATACTGACCATAATGAATATATCAGAGTGGCTTTGATAATAATAATGATAATGATAATGATAATGATAATGATAATGATAATGAATATAATAGCACTACATGAGCTGATCTGACGCTCATAAAACCAAGATAAAAATATAATGATGCTTATTTCTAAAGTACCAATATATATAGTTCAGCACAGGACTCGAATGACAAATTCATTTTATCTTTACTGAAGAAATAACCTTACCCGAATTGTCCGCCGCATTCACATCAGCACTCTCAGTGAGAAGCTCCTCTGCCGCTGTTCCGTGGCCTTGTTCAGCAGCCAAGTGTAGCGGAGTACACCCTGGCATGGGAGGGAAAATCGGTGAGCAAAAGAGGTGTAGATAGATCAGATAGATAGATAGATAGATAGATAGGTAACAACTCTTTCTGAACAAGGAATCTCTGCCACTCCAAGTATGACCCGGAATGAGCAAAGGTAAATCGATTGTTTATCTATATTGCAATGCGTTACTGCATTATCCCATCGTACATAAATTTCTGAGACAGGATTTGAGCTATTGAATAAATTCCACCAGATGTTATCGGTGACTATGTATTCCTTTAGTATGCGTTGATAGATAATGTCTATGGATGTATGTATATATATGTATGTATGTTTTGTATATATATATATATATATATATATATATATATATATATATATATATATATGTCTATATCTTTGTTTGTGTGCTTATCATTATCTTACCAGCAGTATCATCACCATCGTTATCGTCATCGTCGTTATTACCATAAGCATCACCATCATCATTACCCTCATCATCATTATAATAATCATAATATACGCATAATCATTACCATCTTGGTCATTATTTTCATCATTATCATCGTTATTTCATTCTATTATCTCAACATTCTGTCTTTAATGCCATTACCATTTCTATCATTATCATTATCTTTACTACCTTTTTCACCATCATTATTATTCCATCATCATTAATCATCATTACATTTATTACTATTATCATTAAAATCATCATCTCCACTATTTGAAGAGTTATCATAATTACTGTATCCATTAACATCATCACAACAGTCATCACCATTGTTGCCAATATGAATGGAAATTATAGTGATAAAATCTTACCTTCATCATTTTTGTCGTTAATATTGGCTCCTAAAGAGACTAGCATCTTGATTATTTCCTCGTGGCCTTCTTCGGCAGCAATATGCAGCGGCTTCTCAGCTGAGGAGGGGAGGAGGAAAGGGGAAGAAGAGGGGGAGAGGTCAGGGGAAGGGAGGAGAGGAGGGGGAAGACGAGAGGGAACGGGAAGAATAGGGCAAAGGGGAAAGGGAAGAGGAAAGGGGATGAAGAGGGGGAAGGGGAGGCGGGGAAGAGGAAAGGGTAAGGGAGGCGTGGGGAAGAGGAAAGGGGAAGGGGGAAGAAGACGGGGAAGAAGGGGGAACAGGAGGGGGAACAGGAAGAATAGGGGGAAGGGGGAAGGGAAGCGAAAAGGGGAAGAGGGATGAGGAGAGGGGAGGGAAAGGGGGGGAAAGTGGAAAAGGGAAAAGAAGAGGCAAAGGAGAAAAGTAGGGGAAAGGGGAGAGGGGAAGAAGGGGGGAAGAGGAAAGGGGAAGGGGGAAGAGGAGGGGGAAGAGAGGTGCAAATTAGATCTTGTTCTTTCAATTTTCTCCGCTCTTTTCGAAGGCCTTTGAGGTCCGACCATACGATTTCGTTCTCCAATATACAACTTATATGACTCAGCTTTAATAAAGAATCTGACCAATCCAACACCACAATTCAATTTTTAAAAATGACACTGGATGATGATGAACACAAAGATTTCGACGAAGGGATGAGAGCTCCCTGGCGCCTCACCGAAGAAGTCCTTGGTGGCGCGCGGGCCGAGGGAGGCGAAACCCGCGCGCAATGCCTCGGCGTCGCCCGCCCTGACCAGGTCCAGCTGCAAGGGAAAGGCCGGCGTTAAAAGGGGCGGTTTAACTGGCCTTGTATAAACGCATTTCTGGCTGTAGGCCTGGCTATCTGGACCGAATCGTCGCTGAGGGGAGCCCGCGATAACCAGGCCTAGAGCGCTCTTTCCCAATTCACCGGGTAATCCAATAAAAACTATTGTCTGTAATTTCCTTAGAATATATATAAATATATCTATGCATTTATAAAGCTAACGAAAGTTTTATCACACTATTTATAGTACTTGTTATGTATCAGTTATTAGAAAATTATGTATTGTACAAAACTAAACAAACAAGAAAACGCTCTCTTGATTTTTAGAATAAACATATTGCGTCAAGGCCCGTCCGACTGTGTATGTATATATAAATATGTTTATGTATACATATGCACATATATATTTACATATATTTATATCTTTATATGTCTGTATATATATATATATATATATATATATATATATATATATATATACATATATATATATATATATATATATATATATATATATATAGATAGATAGATAGATAGATAGATAGATAGATAGATAGATAGATAGATATAGATAGGTAGATAGATAGATATATAGATAGATAGATAAATATGTATGTATCTACATATAAATAAATATGTGTGTGTGTGTATGTGTGTGTGTGTGTGTGTGTGTGTGTGTGTGTGTGTGTGCGTGTGTGTGCGTGTATGTGTATGTTATGTGTGTGTGTGTGTGTGTATGTGTGTGTGTGAGCATATATTTATTAATACATATATATATATATATATATATATATATATATATATATATATATATATTATATATATATCATATATATATATATATATATATATATATATATATATATGTATATATATACATATATATATATATATATATATATATATATATATATATATATATATATATATATATATATATATATATATATATATATATATATATATATTATTGAGAAGTCGAGCGCATGTGTCGTAGGGGAAGTCACCGCCGTGGCACAAACCGCGGTTGATTAGGAAGGGCATCCAATCAGGCAAGGGTGGCACTACCATATATAACCTCTCAGTAGTGAATTGAGAGAGGCCTATGTCCTGCAGTGGAATGAATGGCTGTTGAAAAAAAAAAAAAAAAAAAAAAAAAAAAAAAAAAAAAAAAAATATATATATATATATATATATATACATATATATATATATATATATATATATATATATTTATACATATATATATATACATATATATATATATATATATATGTATGTATGTATGTACATATATATATATATACAATATATATATATACGTATAAATAAATATATGTTCACACACACACACACAAACATATATATATATATACATATATATATATATATATATATATATATATATATATATATATATATATATTATATATATGTATATATCATATATATGTATGTGTGTTATATATATATATATATATATATATATATATATATATATATATATATATATATATATATATGTATATATACATATATATGTATGTGTGTATATATATATATATATATATATGTATATATGCGTATAAATAAATATATTCACACACACACACACACACACACATACACATATATATCATCATCATCATCATCATCATCATCATCAAGGGGCTAACGCCAACGGGGGCGCATGGCCGCATCCACCCTTCGCTTCCAACCATGAGGGTCCCTCGTGGCGAGTCTCCAGGCAGGCCCTCGGCCCATCTCTAATTCCTCGCGATAGGTCTCGTCGAGCTGCCCAAGCCATGGCCTCCTGGGTCATCTCACAGGCCTCCTCCACCCAAGGTTGTCTTGCAAAGAAACAACCTGATGGGCAGGGTCATCCACAGGGAAACGAGCTAGGTGCCCATATAGCCTGAGTTGGCAATCCCAGCTTATGCAAGTAACATGTCCCATGCCAGTCTCACGGTGTAACTGTGAGACCTTGATATTGCCCAGTGCTGCTCCACACTGACTTTGGCTAGTAGCTCTGCCATTATCTAGTCCATATAGGTGTTGAAAAGTGTTGGTGCAAGGACACAGCCTTGCTCCACCCCTGAAGTTTGACAGTCTCCCACCACACTTTACAGCTCTTTCAGTACCAGTATCAAGGGTTGCTATTAGTCCAATAATCTGTGTCGGGATTCCCCTGAGTCTCAGGATCTCCCATAGCGATTCACAATACACCGAGTCAAATGCCTTCTTGAAGTCGATGTAGGCTGCAAGCAACTCACGGCCAAACTCATGACAGTGTTCCACAATTACTTGAAGCTTTAGTATTTGGTCTATTATGGACTTGCCAGGAGTGAATCCAGACTGCTCTGGTCTCTGATGCCTCGTGGCTCCGTTTCAAAAGAATGTGGGCAAAAACTTTGCCTGGTATGCTGAGCAGTGTAGTGCTACGGTAGTTGCTACAGTCCCAACGATCCCCGTTCCCCTTCCAGAGAGGGATGACTACGCCCCTCAACAGGTCAGGGGGAATGGTACCAGACAGCAGTCAAGACTGTATGCAAGCCCCGAGCTATAGGTTCACTCCCAGCCTTTAGAAGTTCAGCAGGGATATCATATATGCCTGCAGCTTTCCCACTCTTCAGCTTGGAAATCGCCATCCTAACCTCCATTAGGGTAGGAGGTTCCTCGCTGATGGGTGGGTCCGGCACAGGTATTGTGACATTGTTTGCATCCAAGCTAACTGTTGGAGGGTCTATCTGGTACAACTGCTCAAAATACTCAGCCCAACATTTATGAACCCCAATATGATTTGAGATGATCCGTCCATCCACTGATTGGGCTGCAGTCATCTGCAAGGAAGGCTTAGAGTTCAGCTTTCTCAGGGCTTGGTAGGCAGGGCGAAGGTCGTTTACCAAGAAATGGCCTTCAACCTCCTCAGCAAGATTCCTGATGAACTGTTCCCTACTCAGTAGTGTCCAAGCCCTGCACACCAAGGAGCGACCCAAGACCTGATTGCCATTCAGCCGAGCCATGCAGCATGCTTCAGTGGCCTCCAATGTCTCCAGGGAGATGGATTTCTGCCTTGCCCTCTGGTGTATGCCAACGGATTCCTGGGCTGCTTCAAGTGCTTCGCACTTGAAGAACTCCCACAGAGCAACTGGGTCTATCAGGCTGTCAAGTCTGTGAATCGGTCAGCGACTGTCATGGTGAACCCACAGGTACACTCCTCCTCCCTTACTCTGAGTGAAACACTTTAGAGTGCCACCACTGGAGGGACGGGGAGTTTTGAAGTGGACCTGTAGGGTAGCCACGACCAGCCTATGGTCAGTACCACAGAACTCAGCACTCCGGTAAACTCTGCAGTTCTGGAGGGTCCTTCATTGTGTGCTAACATGAATATGGTCGATCTCCTTGGCCACTGTACCTGTATTGCTATAGCATGTCCAGTGATGCAGGTTGGAGCGCTGGTACCAGGAGCCAGGGATCCTCATTCTCTGGGACCTAGCAAAGTCCCAGAGAAGGAGGTTGTTCTCGCTGCTGGGATCAGCTCCTGAGCCATGGGGGATGACAGACATCTCATAGCCAACTCGGTCACAGCTGGATACTGCATTAATGTTGCCCAGAACAATTGTCTGCCACAGATGTGAGTTTGGCGTAGAACGTCTCTTTCACATCAAGTTTACAAACATCAGTAGGAGCATATACAGCAATAAGAGACGTGAAGCCAAAGGCATGCTTCAGTCTCAATCCCATAATACGCTCATCAACTGGTGTCACCTCAACTACCAAGGGCTGGAGTCAGCTGGAGATGGCTAGGCTACACCCTGGTGACCATCACTGTGGCCCGACCAGTAGTAGGTGTACCTGCCCATACTGATCGTGCTGCTACCAGGTCTTCTCACCTCTGATTCCCTCGATAGCAGAGGCAACAGCTCATCCTGTCGCAAGGACCGGGCTTTCCAAGCGCCTACCCGGAAAGCTTGCCTGAGGTAAAGCCTCGGGCGATCACTCCGCGTGCACACCGCTCCTGCTGACACTACCCAAAATAAAGGGGGTCGGTGGGCTGTGGGGCCCCCCATCCACCTGTGGAGTTCCCTAGGGCTTTGCCCCACAAGCTACATGGTGGGTTGGCGCTTGCGGGGGCGCAAGCAGGACAAGTAATTCTCACTCCCATCCTGCGCCCTGACATTTGCCCTCCTACTGGGACCCACAGCCCGCCTTGCTTGGGTTGGAAGGACAGCACCCCTCCCCCTGCATATCCATTTATCAACGACGTTGCCGGAGAGTTATCTGGGGGGAGGAGGACTGGCAAGACCCACCTCCCCCGAGCCGCCCAATTACCCCAGGGTGGCTAGGGGGCAGGAGTTGGTATATACTATATATACATATTTATGTGTATATGTATATGTACACATATATATTTTATATATATATATATATATATATATATATATATATATATATATACATATATGATTGTGTTGCGTGTGTATATCTATATCTATATCTATATCTATCTATTTATCAATCTATCTACCTATCTATCTATCGATCTATCTATCTATCTATATGTGTGTGTGTGTGTGTGTGTGTATGTGTATGTGTATGTGTATGTGTATGTGTATGTGTATGTGTATGTGTATGTGTATGTGTATGTGTATGTGTATGTGTGTGTGTGTGTGTGTGTGTGTGTGTGTGTGTGTGCGTATGTGTGTATGTATAAACACCTACACACACACACGCACATATATATATATATATATATATATATATATATATATATATATATATATATATATATATATATATATATATATATATATATAAGCATATATGAAAGTACAGATCTAATTCTCTCTTTCAAGTAATTTGCTTATATTTGATTGATGTTCTCTTCTTTCCCTCTTCCTCTTCTCCACCATCTCTCTGTTTCCATTGCTCTCTCTTTCTATCTGACATTCCCTTTCTCTCTTTCTCTTTTCCCTCTCTACGCCCTGGCAGTTACACAGTCTTAATCTTTTTTCTCTGTCGATACTTCCTTCTTTCTCTCTCCTTTCCTCTTCTTTATCCTTCTCCTCTTTCAACTAATCTCTCGTTGATAATTATTCCCTCTTGGCGAGATTTCACTTCGTCTCTAATCATTTAATTGAAAGATAAGCCTTTTTTATCTGTCATTTCAAATATCATATTATCTTTATTTTCTTAGAAGGCACTGGCTGATACAACGTCACATGTTTTTCCTCAAGAACGGTGTTGTATGTATATGTGGGTTTACGGATACATATGTATTCACGTATCCATTTCTCTCTAGCTCTCTTTTTATCTTTGTGTGTGTGTGTGTGTGTGTTTGTGTGTGTGTGTGTGTGCATATTTACATCTAAAAGTTAACCTGTCAATTCATACTTCTCCTTTCAGTGTCTCTAATATTCACGGTATATCTTTTTACTTCAATCTATTTTTGTCTTTTCTTCATTTTTGTTGTCTCTTTACTTTCTCTATCTCACCATGCTTTGCTCTTTATTTGTTACTGTAATTTGTACTTACGAGTTTAGTTAGCTGGGTGTCTGGGGAAGCCATTCCTAACTCGTGGTATCCCAACGGAGGAGGAATACTGCGCTGATAAACCCTGACTTCACTAAACATACCTTGACTTTATCTTATCTTATGATACAGATTACCAGTGATCACGCGAAGGCTGTAAACACACACAGATTTCCCAAGCCAGGATGCCGTTAGTCGACTGAGAATTTCCTTTTTTATTTGGTAGCACGTTTTGACATTTTCAGGTTTCTTGCTCCTCTTGGATCGCTGTGGTTCTTTGTCATGAATTTGCTTAAATTACTTAAGCTCAGGTTGTATGAATATATATACGTAGATCTATAAATATATGAATATGTATATATATATATATATATATATATATATATATATATATATATATATATATATATTATATATATTATATATATATATTATATATATATATATATATATATATATATATATATATATATATATATATAATATATATTATATATATATATATAATATATATAATATAATATATATTATATAATATATAATATATATATACTATATATATATATTATATATATATATATATATATATATATATATATATATATATATATTATATATATATATATATTATATAATATATATATATATATATATATATATTTATATATATATATATATATATAAACAGGTATATATATATGATATATATATATATATATAATATATAGATATATATATATATATATATATATATATATATATATATATATATATATACGTATGTTGATGTGTAACCGCAAGAATATAGTGTAGTGCAATTACAGCCTGGATCGTCAAACAGTAATAATGGATATAAAATAATTCAGTGCTGGAATTACAATAACAATAGAAGTAATGAGAAAGTGAAAGTCTAATCTTCAAAAAGGGGCGGATTATAAAACGTCAAGTACACAAGAATACTTTATTGTTATAAACTTGACGTACAACAATATACAATATAAAAATAACAACAACAGTAACATGCTTTCGTTGTCACCATGTGGGACTCCGACACAAAATATTATTGGAACACGAACATGGATGAAATCTCAGTTTCATATCAACACACTCTTAAGAAAAAAATACTCAAACTTTTTATGTATATATTTATATATCAATTAATAATTGCTGTTTCTTTCCAAGCCTCTGGCAAGTAACAAGGTTAATTCATATAAGAATTCACATATTTTTTGTGTATATTTGGTTAATCAGCTCCGAAAGTTTTCATGCAACAGTCGATACTGTATCTGCCTGAGGTAAGGATGCAGTGGACAGAAATTAAGCCTTGGAGGTATTGCTTCTACCGTGCCAGCTGAGCGAGGATGTCCTCTGGTGGCAGGCCTTAGCCATGCAATGCAGGAGTCTTCAGCCACTCATTCGTCCTGCTAAAAGGTATGATTGTGTGCATGTATGTGCCTTCTTATAAACAAAACAATTTCCGTACACAATTATCTATGCATTTATACATACAAACGCATACATACACGCACTCACATACTCACACGCGTGCGTGCTCGCACACGCACACATGCGTAATATACACAGAAGGTAACACACATACACAAATAATGGTAAATGTGCACGCATGTTTCACTTACATAAACGCATACAGAAATATCCACATAGAAACACACGATCACATGTTCATAGGTACATACACACAGAAAAAGACATTTGTAAACTATATATATGCACCTTTAAGTAAATACACACACTTGCATGCATACATATTGTGTACATGGGAATGTTCATGCAAACAAAAGCACACACACATACACACACTTGAAATGTTTATAAAATGAATCTTCATTCAAGTTTTGAATCTGAAAAGGGAAAATGCCACAGTCAGGAAACAAGCAGTTATCGTAACTTTTCCTCCAAGGTCAACTGGTCATCCCCGCTCAGAGCGACATATACATACAGAGGCCTGGCCACAGTACCCACACACTGAAGCCCGACCACAGTAACCCTTATCGAGGCCCGACCACAATCTTGCAGTAAAATGGGTGTCATTAACCATATAACCATCCCCGAACCACACACTAACCATTCCATTTCTGAACCATACACACTATTTCACCATTATACCCAAACTACACCCTTACCATTCCATTATACTCAAACCACACCCCCACCATTCCATTATACCCAAACCACACACTAATAAGAATACCACCCCCCACAAGATCACACTAACCATTCTACCATCCCAAACCGTTTTAACCCGTTTTTGCTCTCTTCTGTGTCTTGTCTCTTACGACACTCAGAGAGGACCAATGCCTGAAACTCTAATACATGATTGCATTTACGTATACTAGGTTAACACACATGCACATATATACACAACGCAATCTATAAGACTCATATCACACACTATACGTAACCATGATGTTATTTTATGATTTCATGAGAAATGAGATTGGACGGTACCTTGTGACCAACAGAATCTAAAATATCTTTAACTAGCCTTCCTTCATAACATAACTGCCCAATTGCATCCAGTTTATAGCTTAATATCATTTGATATTTGATGATATCATTTACAGAATTACGACAAATACTTATGCTCCTCAGTGATACTTACACTTTCCAATAACTCCTGACTTTAAATTGCACTTCCACCATCAGTGGAAAATAAATGAATTCGTTTCCAGGTTAAAAACTTTTTTTACAGTTAAATCACTCTGAAATGGTGGCAGCGGTGGCATGGTCACATATACGGGCCAAGACAACTCGGTGAACAGATCACATGCATACAGTATATCTGGTAAGGGGGATGGGATGGTTAATTTAATTTCCTGATTCATTACTCCCAAGAGGACAAGGATACTGACTGAAGAGGAAGAAGAGAACAGAGTGAAGCATTTGACAGAAATAATGAATAGAGGAAGATGCCTGATAACAGAAATAATGATAGAAATGCACCTTCACGGAGTGTGGGCAGTGTTGCCATATTATGGGTCGGAACCTCCTGAGCCGTGGTTTCTAAACGTGCTGTCAAGAGTCTTGTCAACAGACATACTCCTGACTAGCGTGAGCGTTGGCTTCCCCAAGATGCAAACATCGACATACTCACAGGAACAAACACAGGCGCACCTATTGAATCCAAACAGATCCACACACACGAAAAGCAAGCTATTGACAAAACATTATTCACGGGTTGGAAGGAAATCATTTCTACAAAGCACCCGAATGCAGTCCCAGAAATAAGAGAAGACAGTATTCTACTCTATAAAACTATATACACATAAAATTTATATATACACATATAAGTATATATATTATATATACTATATATATGTGCATATATATATATATATATATATATATATATATATATATATATATATATAAAACAAAGGAATGAAAATAATGGTAGTAAGATAAGAATATAATGACAACAAATGAGCATAGCACTACAGCCCCACCCTGGAGTATATTGAGAACAAGACTAAGAGGCATATCTACGTGACTGACAATCATACAAATACTAATCTGTTCCGAATCATACACATTTAATGGGCTATCTTTGTAATATGACTACTAAGATGGACGTCAACACATCTTAAAATATACATGAAGATTATAACTATACACACATGCACGCAAACATACATCCAGGAAAATATGTATGCATTTGTGCATTTATGCATTTATACATATGTACATATACATGACATATATATACATATACACATACATATATATACATATACATACATACATATATAGACATATACATACATTTATACATATTAGATATGTATATTATACTTGATCATATACATCACACAAGATATAGAGATATACACATAAATAGGTATAGGCATCGTATATAGAGAGATATATACATAACATATACATGTGATTACAAAAAAACAATGATAGATGAGACTTATCATATACACATACCACACACACACACACCACATACTGATATATAGAGGTATATATATATGCGTATATATTATATATATATATATATTAATAATATATGGTGTGTGTTGTGGGTTTATGTGTTATATATATATTGATATATATATATTATATAGATAATATATAGTATATATATATATATTAGAGTTTATGTGGGTAATATATATAGCTAGATATATATATATATAGATATATATAGATATTATGATATATCTACAGATATTATATACATATTAGATATCACATGTATAATATTAGAGAGAGATATAGAGAATAGATTATATAGATACTAAGATAGATATATTGCTACGTTAGATAGATAGTATATAATATATATATATATATATATATAGATAAATAATATTAAGATTAACATTTATGTGTGTAATAGATAATATAGAGTATAGAATATAGTATGATATTATAGATATATATATAAT
>NC_051426.1:11028372-11033372 GCF_015228065.2 Penaeus monodon | reverse complement strand
GTTTTTAATGCAGAGAGGATATTTCCCTAGATATTAACATTCCTGGTAAATATCATTTCCAAGGGTTTAAAC
Source organism: Penaeus monodon (assembly GCF_015228065.2). Classification (NCBI taxonomy): domain Eukaryota; kingdom Metazoa; phylum Arthropoda; class Malacostraca; order Decapoda; family Penaeidae; genus Penaeus; species Penaeus monodon. Next base: position 11,033,300 of record NC_051426.1, on the reverse strand, counting down.
TGTGGTATAGCAGACAGATCACAGCATAGGTTCCTATGGTGGAATACCAATCACAATTGCCTTCGCGGTTTTGATGTCCCTGCGGAACTCTGAAGTAGCTGGGGCCCACTGAACTTCATTGGCCGAATTCATCCCCTCACTTGGTTGTGCAATGTAACATGCTAAAATTAGCTCTATGCTTCTCCTAAGAGTCCATCCCGATACCCCATGAAATATCCTAACTGATTGAGCAAATAGTTCCATGGTTTGCCCTGACAAGTATTTACTATCATAAAGACATACAACAGACTTCTAGGGATACTATAAGTTTATAATAACAAATATCAGAACCCTTACATTTTCTAACAGTAGAATACTTCTGATGGACCAGTGGACCTTCCATACAATAGTGGTCGGAGTGTTGTTCGCAGCTCAAGTTATTGGAGTTCACCAGAAACAGACACCCCAGCGTAGGTATACCTTCTCCCAAATACCGTTCTAAAAAGCTCCAACCATTTCTAGAGACTGTGCTTGGATTGTGCTATCTTCCAGTGCCGTATCCCATCGGCAACCCCAGCAAAAAGACTGATTTTATAGTATCGTCCTTTTTCTTGTACCAAGTTCCAGTGATATATTTCATCTTGTGCAATAGTGAAATCCAAACCAAAACACTGTATTCCTTACTCATATCCATATAGGAAACTTGAACTGATGAATCACCAACTACCAAAAGGGTATTCAACAGACAAATTTTTTTTCTGCGGAGAGACACAGTGTAATATGCTATAACATTCAGTAAGTATTAGCTAGTTTTATTTTTGTGTTAAACCGATTTCCTGTATTTTGAATCAGTCTTCAAATGCTGTATCTTGAACACACCCTTTGGACTCGATGAGTAAACCTACAGTATGATACCAGGGAATGCCTGACAGGTGAGGAATAGCCTAACAAATCAATCACCATAATACGATTCTTATCAACTGATAGCAGTGCAGGTTTGGGACGTTGCGATAGACCCAAATAATAGTGAAAGACAGGAAGAAGAGAGAAAAAGAAGCAAGTGAAGAGAGATAAGAGGACAGTCTCAAAATGAACACTATTTCTATCCGTAAACACTCAGTCTCTACCCTTGACCAAGTTCCAAAAGGTAGGCGACGCCTAATTCAATTGCAAGAGACAATGAGCTTTCATGTTCTTCCAACCATCAGTTCAAAGAATGAGCCTTTGTAACATGAGAGAAAATACAGGCTTTCATATGTTTCACTAAGATCAGTTCAAAGAAACAGCCCCTTTATACACAAGTCTCGCCTGCGTTTCAAAAAACTCTCTGGCAAACCCACGTAATTTCAAAACCATTTCAACGACGTATCAGTCTTATATATAACGGGGGACCAGCGAATCAGGCCAAAATCACTAGCTCTAACTGCTCTCTAATAGCGAATACGCTTAGCCTCCCAGTTGCTAATGATTATGACTCTGGCGCTGATTACCTGTTCATATCTTTTCTCACTATATTCAATCATCACTTTCCTAAAATCCTTCAAACTGGAAAAAACAGACAACAAGCAAAATCTGTAATCACGATAGCTACAGATACTGTAAATCAACAGACACGGAACACTGAAATAGCAGTCTTTTCTTTCAATGTAGTTATCTAGGTCAATACGTCGATCGGCCGCACTTCGCCCGCAGCGCCAGGACCATCTTAACAGCTTGTCTCGCTGGAAATTACAAGACCGTTCGATATCCGCTATCAGTTGATATGACCTGCAATAAAAGAAAACGGAGATTATTTCACTGACAGGAAAATAGTCAATTCAAATTATAATAGAAAAGAAAAAAACCCTTCTTTTGCTTGAAAGCTCTTCGGAAATGTAGGAATCGAAATATGTTATAATATACCTAGAGGGAGTAATCAAACATTTAACTGAAATGAGGGATTTAAGGTTTAGGGCAAATCATAAAAACAGAGAGCATAAATGGGCAGAATCCACTTGCACTTCTGTAAAAATATAGATGTGGTTTATATACATATACCATGCATACATATATAAATAGTAATTATATACATATATAAAATGAGAATAATTATATATAGAATATACTATATAGATATAGTATTATATAATAATATTAGTATATATATAAATATATCTATATATCTGTGTACATATTATATGTATGTATGTATGTATATAATATAATATCTATATCTAGAGATATATATAATATATGTGTCGTGTGTGTTTGTGTGTGGTGTGTGTGTGGTGTGAGGTTGTGTCGTGGTGTGGTGTGCAATTTGTGTGGTTGCTGTGGCGTTTCGCGTGTGTGTGTGTGTGTGTGTGTAATATATAATTACGTATATGTATATATACACAAATAATTTGTGTGTGTGTGTGGTGTGTGTGTGGTGTGGTGTGTGTGTGTGTGGTGTGTGTGTGTGTGGTGTGTGTGGGTGTGGGTGTGGGGCGCACATACTATAGACGGTTATTATGATGTAGAATTATACATTATATAAGCATGTATTAATATTATACCACGTTAGACACACTATACAAGAAAGACAGAAATCTAATTGTATATTACATGATAAAAATATATATAATAGATATATATATGATATATATATTAAAATATACATAAACAGATATTAAGATCTTACGTATAGATATATATATATATATAGTTATATAGGTAGATAGCATATATAATGTAGGTACTGTTAGGTATGTATATGGTATGTGTATATATATATATATATAGTATATATATAGATATATATATTATTATATATATATCTATATACACACACACACAAAGTATGTTATATAGCATTGTGTGTATATATATATGATATATATATATATTATATATAGATAATGATATATATATTATATATATATTATAATAATAATATATATATATATATGACCTTAGCTATTAAATAAGTCTACTTTAGAGACCGTAACTCGTTAGCCTCAGAAATTGATCATGCGTTTTAATTATTTGTAAACCACAGCATATAAGCTTCCGTCGATTGTAGACAAATAGGAAAAAGCACGCTCTCTCTAAAAGATTATGAAAAACATCGAGACTACTCGAGGAGGCAGTTAGTTACCTAAAGTTCCGTAATGTGTCAAATTACAAACAATTCAAAATATTATCGTAAATACATTCTCGTTGTAAGAAAAGGAACCACAGCGAGTGTATGGAGTGAATTAGAAAGGCCTCCTGTGATAAGCAACAAAAGAGAAAATTAATGAGATGGTTTGAAATTGGGACCATGTATTGATCAGAGCAACAAAAATTTTATTCCGTAGGAGATACTGATAAGTAATAAGCCCACGCAACAAGGGATGGCAGTTTCAACTTCGCGCTTTCTAGGACAAAGCAGTCAACAAGACCTCATTACGGGTTAATTTAAAGAGATGAAATAAGCAGCGTTCTCCTCAAAGATTGGATGAGCTACAGTTTCTTTAGGAAACATGAATAAGCCGGGGTGGATAGCTGAGTTATTACGAGATCGCAGGTATTATTTGAATATGGACATGTGCAGTTATGGCATGGGCAGGGAAAGCCAGTCTTCAATAAGAGTAGATAAACTGTAGCTACTGAAAAGCAGTGTCATTACAAAGCAAAGAGAGACCCTTATCCACGTCCGACCTAAAAGGACGTTTATTCTTAGAGTAATCGTACACACCAAGGAATTCCACTTTCTTTTTTTTTGTTGTTTTAAACCCCCCCCCCCCCCCCCACCCCCACTCCAATCTTGACCCGATTCCATAACAGTTGCGTTTGACCTGAATGGACTGGCCGTGTTAGAACCCAATATTTTGCAATTTGCATGGCTCACTCAAGGAATGGCCTATCACTTTATTTATTACGATGGTAAGGATGAGTAGAGCGCAGTTGGACGTTTTACTTTTAGAAGAAACGTTTATTAAAATCTAGAAATACACCCTTTTTCTCATACATTGGATTAAGACAACATTTATGGCGAGATTCATAAACGATGCCAAATCTTCTCACAAATCCTTTACACGACCGAACGGAGTGGAGTGTCAAAACGCCACAAAAGAACTCCCAGCTTAACTAACTGTTGACACTTGTAAAGGCGAAAGTATATTAGACAGTCGCGCTTCACACGAGTCTATGCTAAGGATATGTTTAATTCCTTTCATTCAATAAATGTGTAACTTTGTTTTTGCTGATTACAAGGTTTAAATAATAGGAAATAGAAACATTTATAAATGCATCTCCATCTCATTAAAATAGTAATAATGATACTAGTGTGAATGACAAGTAGAAAAACTAAAATGCCTAACTCGAAAACTGCCACGAAAAAGTGCAAAATATCCCTGGTGTACAGTTGGAAATTATCGATCCAGAAAGAAGAGTCGAGAAAACACTTGAATTCACTGGAACAGATATCATGCTCTTGCAGGAATCAAATATGCTCCCAAAACAAGATACTGGCTAAAAGTGTTATCATACTGAAAAGAACATCTACTATACACGTCACTTACTAAGAACAAATCTAACATTCAACACTTATTCGTACTTTTTCAAAGAACATCCAATGTAGAAAGAACAAAATCCAAACAATTGATTTTCCTGCACAAAGTATTAGAAATTGGTGCACCTTGCGAAGGAACTCTCCAAAGCAAACAAGAGGACAGAACTAAGACTCACGAGAGAAAAAATATTAATTGTCCAAAATCCGTCACCAAAATTTAAAACGTTTATATTTGAATTGGGGAATTACACATATCGCCCCCCCCCATTGCACTCTTGTCAAAAAAGCGTTTTTTTTCTCCTTTGTATTTTCTTTTTTTTTTTTCGAAAATAACTCTGTGCCTTCACGAAAAAAACGGTGATCTTTCATCGACAACCCATTGTGTAGCATGGAATATACATTTGTAATCGATATGTTATTATATATATAACAT
>NC_051426.1:10991923-10995326 GCF_015228065.2 Penaeus monodon | reverse complement strand
AATATATACACATACAAATATATACACATACAAATATATATGTATGTATATGTGGATAAACAGATATATAGAGATGTAAATGCCGTAATGAAACTGCATACACCAATCAAAACAATACCAAGATATCATATTAGCACATGAAATGATGATGCTTATTGTACACTATGGTATTGAGGCTGACAGCAGCATTAATGGCAAAAATATTATTAATAGATGTGTGTGTGTGTGTGTGTGTGTGTGTGTGTGTGTGTGTGTGTGTGTGTGTGTGTGTGTGTGTGTGTGTGTGTGTGAGAGAGAGAGAGAGAGAGAGAGAGAGAGAGAGAGAGAGAGAGAGAGAGAGAGAGAGAGAGAGAGAGACTTTCTCATTGTTCTTCCTCTTTTTCCTCCTTTTATCCTCTCTCTTGTCTTATCTTCTTTCTTGTCCTGTTTCCGCGAGTGACCCCGAAAGGACCTCGCTTCGTGTTTTGACTTTTGAGTCGTTTCGCCTCTGTAGCTTCTGTTGTTATTGTTCCTTTGTTTGTGTTGTTTGTCCTCTGTTTTGTGTCTCCTTTGCGGTGACTTGTTTATCCTTTTCCTTTTATTTTCTTTCTTTTCGTTGATCTGCTTTGGTTTACTGTTAGTCATTTTTTTTTCTCTTTGTGTTCCAATATATAGCGTATATACCTGTACTTGTTTGATATTAATACAAAATAAAGTATGTGCTTCAATGACAAGAACAGTGTAGTTGTTCTTATGTTACCTGCTATGTTGCGTGATAACATTTGGACTAATGCTAACAACAGTAGTAAGACTAAGGATCATGGTACTGAAAACAGTGGCAATAATAGCAACACTGATGGTCGTTGGTGAAGTAGTAAGATTAGTAGTAATGATAATGGTAATAAACAATAAATATTAGTAATAACAATAAGAATAATGACAGTAAGGATGTTAATAACAATAAGAATAATGACAGTGAGGATGATAATAACAATAATAGTGATAAGGATAGTAGAAATAATAATAACTACAACTAATATTGTACTTAACCCAGAAGACAAATGCAAAGCATCACGTAGCAGAACACTGAGATAGTTCATGCAATCAAGAAAACGCACGTAAAACATGCAATAATATAAGCATTAAGTTTATTCAGCTTTGTCATGCTTTTTTTCTGACCCGTATATCAGGGCTGCACACACGCACACACACACACAATATATATATATATATATATATATATATATATATATATATATATATATATATATATGTATATGTATATATATATATATATATATATACATATATATATAAATATATATATTTATACATATATATATATTTCATTCATTCATGAAACGGAATGATCATTGACCTGATCAGCCGTGGAATCGTTTGTTCGGTATGTCTAAACTTCCGCCAGGCATATTCTACATCTGCCGTGAACTACCAGTTGCACCGATAATCGCCTTCTGCAGAAACCATTGCCCTGCTGCCAGCAGCTTCACCGTAACCGTGGCACGGGGACATCACTGGGTACTATTCTTGAACCCCAAAGTGAAGTTTAACTTCCTGTCCGGGACAAGCACTCTAAACATATGTGTATATATATATATATATATATATATATATATATATATAATATATATATATATATATGTATATATATATATATGAAAAAAAAATCCAGCATGAGCTAATAATTCCATTTGGCAGAGCCTAAAATTCAATAACTAGAGTAAAGTGTGATCCTCATCTGGAAATGCTGGAGCCATGCGTGATGACACCGGTAAAAAAAAATCTTCCTCACATAACGCAGGCCTCCTCCTCACGGGGGTGTGGGGTGTGTGTGTGTGGGGGGGGGGTTACAGGCTGTGGCATACCTCCACTCAAAATGCTGCGACATGTGGCGTGTCACAGTTTGTAGCACTGGCACCTCTGCCTGTGAGTCACATGAGGTTTTCGTTTTAGTGAAATCATTATTTTCTCTTCCTTTCCCTGAAGTTCGCAAAGATTCCTGAGTCTGAGAGTAATAAGGTGATAAGGAACATTACCCACATTCTCGTTGAAGTCGTTGATGATTATTCGAGCCTATTAACGCTATGGGAGGCTAACAGTTTCACACATAAAGACCAAAGCTCCATGCATTTAGAGTTCAGTTCACAAAGCTTTTAGAGGGCAAACGGCATGGCAATATAACATTCCATTCTAGGAAAAAAAACGCAAATAGAAACAGAGGTCGCACAGCTTCTTGGTCTGATCAGATATCTGAACGTATTAATGATATGTGAACACAGTCAAAGCTTTGCATATGAAGAACATTAATAACATTAATTACATGTATTCAACAAATCTGGATAAAAGCAAGTCATTCAAAGAAAACAAATGAAATTATTCAAATGCCTAGACACCCCCCCCCCTTTTTTTTACATGTTTCAAGACGTTAGGTTAAGTCTCTGTGTTTCGTAATTTTGTGGCCTTTCGAAAAACGAAGACGGCGTTCCCTTATAACCCATTATTTCGTTGTGTAACTCGGGTCCTTTAGCGTTCTGATTCCTTCTACGGGAACTTTCTCTGACAGTCGTATAAAACATTCGATTGATTTCAATCGAATGTTAGAAATTTGCCGTCACTCAATAATAATGCGTGTTAATTCTAGTGTGTATCCTCTTCTACAGATGTTCTACTCACAAATGTGCTAGACTTTCTTGAACAAAAACTTTCTACACCTCCTGTTTATGCCTCACGAATAACATTCTTCTTTCTGACGGCAATTTTTTCAGACAGAATAATGGTATCGCGATGAGAAGTCGACTCAGTCTGTCCTTCATACAACTTGCGTCCAGTCCTCCTTCAGGTACGATTTTGGCTTAGATATGACTATGATATCTTTTTCTATGTGGCCTGTGAACCGTTCAGATTTTTATTTATTTATTTATCAACCGCACTCGCGCAATTAATTTCAAAGTGAAATAAGAAAATTCTTGGAAATGACCTTATCTTAACGTTCATTTACATCTTACAATTTATCGCTAACTACTTTCGCTTTTGCTCAAGGTAAAAAAAGAATTGTTGTTGTGAATTTAAAGATTCAAGAACTCTGATTCTGAAATCATTTACTTACTTTTCTCTCCTTCTCTCTTTCCTTTATTTGGCGCATTCATCTGCGAAAACGAAAGTGATGCGCAGCCTATAGTTATTAAAAATAGATATTTTAGTGTTGTGTGTGTGTGTGTGTGTGTGTGTGTGTGTGTGTGTGTGTGTGTGTGTGTGTGTGTGTGTGTGTGTGTGTGTGTGTGTGTGTGTGCATATATATATATATATATATATATATATATATATATATATATATACATATATATATATATATATATATATATATATATATTGTATATATAATTATATATTGTATATATATACA
>NC_051426.1:10981923-10984423 GCF_015228065.2 Penaeus monodon | reverse complement strand
ATGACTATTCAAATTATTATTATTGATAATACCATTAATACCATTACGATTATTTACATAATTATAATCATTATTGCTATCGTCTTGGGCAGGATCATCCTGTGGGAAACGAGCCAGGTGCCCATAGAGTTTTCGGTTACAGATTGTGCAGATAACAGGACCTGTACCAGTCTCACGGTGTAACCATTGGTTGGACACATGGTCCCTGCAACTGTACCCCATGATCCGTTCAAGGACCTGTTATAAATAAGACAAGATTCCAAGGCACAGGATAGCGTCCAGGTTTCACTAGCGTACAGTAAAATTGGCAGTATGAGGGCCTTGAAGACATGTAGCTTGGTCCTTCTGCACAGGTACCAGCATCTCCAAATACTCTTGTCGAGAGAGTTCATGACCCCTGCTGCCAGGCCAATCCGTCTACTGACTTCCTGCTCTGACAGCCCCGAGTCACGAACTACACTCTGTGACTTCGATGCCCTCGCTGCAAGCACGTACCGGCCGAACAGGTTCTCCTAGCAGGCATCTAGAAGGCAGCTGTTTGTCACAGATGCGAGTTTGGCGTAAAACATCTCTTTCATTTCAAGTTTACAAACATCAGTAAGAGTGTACGCAGAGTTTAGTCTCTCTACCATTATATGCTCATCGACCGGAGTGGCTTCTACTGCCGATGGCTGAAGTCTGCTGGGGTTGGCTATGGCTACTCCCTGGAGACGGTGACCATCCCTCTAATAGGTGTAGCCACCCACTGCTCTCTCGGAGGTCTTCTCACCTCCGAGAGAGCAGCCACCTCACCTCTCAGCTGCTTCAACTCCCTCGACAGTAGTGGCACACGATCGTCCTGTTGCAAAAAGCGGACGTTCCAAGCCCCCCCCCCCACCCACCCACCCTGATAGCCCGTCTGAGTTTAACATCGGCAGTCACTCCAGGTGGACGCCACCTGTGCCACCCCGACGACGCTGCCCCATTTAGCGAGGGCTGGCTGGCTGCACGTCCCATAATATATATATATATATATATCATATACATATATTATATATATATATATATATAGATATATATATATATATATATAAATATATAATAAATCTATATGTATATAAATACACACACACACACACACACACACACACACACACACACACACACACACACACACACACATATATATATGTATATATATGTACATATTTATGTACATATATATATATATATATATATATATATATATATATATTATATATATATATATATATATATATATATATATATATATATATATATATATATATATATATATATATATATATATGTATGTATATATAAATCAATACAGTTACACAAGCCCTATCCTCATTATCCTTCATTCTTCTCGCCGCAGCCGAACTGCTCCTCGTCCCCAGCCCCGCACTCCTCACACCCAAGCTCCCCCGCACTCCTCACACCCAAGCCCTCCCCGCACTCCTCACACCCAAGCCCTCCCCGCACTCCTCACACCCAAGCCCCCCCGCACTACAGCCTCACCGTTATCCTTGTAGCTCATGAGCTTGTTGTTGAAGAGGCTGAGGTACTTGGAGCCCCGGGGGAAGGCCAGCCCGTAGCCCGACATGGAGTACCAGGAGCCCACCGTCAGGATCTGGCAGTCGTCGTCTTGGCCGACGAGGTAGTCGAGCACCGTCGCGTCGTAGATGAAGGCGTCCAGCTCGCTGCCGGGGCGGGGGAGGGGGGCATGAAGGGGTGGTTGTGGGGGGGGAAGGGGGGCAGTGGGGGGGTCATGAAGGAGTGGTTGTGTGGGGGAAGGGAAGGCAGTGGGGGGAGGCTGGTGGGGGTAATGGGGGGTTGTAAGTGTTATGTGTGTGGTGTTGCTGGGGGCTGCAAGGAATGGGGAGGATAATGGGGGAGGGGGGTTATGGGGGAAGTTTTAAGGGGTGTGGGTAGGAGGAGGGTAATGGCGGGCGTTATGGGGGGTGGAGGGGGTAAGGAGGGTCATGTGGGATGCCATGTGGGGTGTCGTGGGTGTGTCATGTGGGGTGTCATGGGGTATGGGGGGCATTATGTGGATGTTATGGGGTTAATCTTTATCATGGAATCGATATCATCATTACCATCATTATCATTTGCTTTTGTGTCATGTGTGTGTTTATGTTGTATGTGTATGAGAGAGAGAGAGAGAGAGAGAGAGGAGAAGAGAGGAGAGAAGAGAAGAGAGAGAGAGAGAGAGAGAGAGAGAGAGAGAGAGAGAGAGAGAGAGGAGAGAGAGAGAGAGAGAGAGAGAGAGAGAGAGAGAGAGAGAGAGAGAGAGAGAGAGAAAAAGAGAAGAGAGAGAGAGAGAGAGAGAGAGAGAGAGAGAGAGAGACAAAGAGAGAGACGAGAGGAGAGAGAGAGAGAGAGAGAGAGAGAGAAGAGAGAGAGAGAGAGAGAGAGAGAGAGAGAGAGAGAGAGAGAGAGAGAGAGAGAGAAGAGAAGAGAGAGAGAAAAGGGGAGAGAAAAAAGAGAGAGAGAG
>NC_051426.1:10976957-10979457 GCF_015228065.2 Penaeus monodon | reverse complement strand
GAGAAAATGGAAGATTATTTTTTTTATAGGGATAACTAAAAGATATGAGAAGGAAGGGGAAGGTATTTCGATGAACACCATAAACCAGGGACAGTGTGGAATTTTGAAAAATAATAAAAAAGAAAGTCCCTTTAAAGAATAAAGAGTGGAAGGGGAAAGCATGAATATACTTTTAAAAAGGCAGACAAACACAAGAAAAAAGAGGTAATAGAGAACACAGGTAATAATGAATTAATAAACTACACGAAAGTGCAAGTGTATATTCAGTCATTCCGGTGTATGTCGTGTATGATGTGTGTGTGTGTGTGTGTGTGTGTGTGTGTGTGTGTGTGTGTGTGTGTGTGTGTGTGTGTGTGTGTGTGTGTATACGTGCGCGTTTGTCTGTATACAATGCAAAACTATTTCGGCTCATGATCATTACAACTGTTTTTTTCATGATAGACATAAGGATATTACAAAGACTTTGATAATACGGTTTGACATGAAACTCAAGAGATGATTAAAAGAATGCATTCCACAAAGCGAGGTCAAAGCGGCAAGTTACAGAAATATTTTTACCAGAATTTCAAAAATATTACTCTTGCTGTTTCCTCTCGAGACGCACAGTTGGTCTTCCTTCTCATTCGATAATATTAAGTGTTAGCTAACAATTTTGTTATATAAAAGGTCTGAGAAAATTGTAATGTTAACATCAGTAACAGTTCTAATAAAATCTTTGATTATTTCAGTAATACATATTGTCGATATTGTTATAAAAGTTCTGATTTATCATTATGAATTAATAATGATAACAATAACAATTATGTTAGTGAAGCAGAAGGGAAAGATAGAGCTTGTTTCATATTCTTTGGTAATATCAAGGATAAAAATTATTATAACCATAACCTGGAACATAATGATAATCATAATAATGAAAAAAAAAAAAAAATGCCGTAGTGATAATGATAAAAGCAAAACTGATTGTATTAGTAGTGATACTGACAAAGCAAGACAAAAAACACTGAAATACCTGTAATAATTATCTTTAACAACTCATGATTATAATTATTTCTTATAATAAAATGAGATCAAGAGTGATGGTGATGCTAGTAACGATAACAATAAATATATTTGTAGATAGTTTCAATCGTAGGACAATAAAAAATAAATAAACTTGAAAAAGGACAGATTACATCATTATTATCATTATGAGGATTGTGAGACAACAGAAGCAATTCATAAATAATAATAATAATAATAATAATAATAACAATAATAAAACAAGTTATGAGGTCATAATGAAAATGATGGTGATGATGATTATAATGACAATGAAAATAATAATTATAAAAGTAAAATAATAATAATAATAATAATAATAATGATAACAGCAGTGATAATAATATTATTTGTAATAATAACAAACTTATTCTCGAGATGATTTCATAGTCGCAAATAATATCAGGTGAATAAATTGATATAAAAATTATTCGTATACCCTTCTCTTTATACTTGCTCGTACTTTATAACTAGAATCTCTCCTATTTCCTATATTTTCAACAGGCACATGCAACACAGCATAGAGGAATTTGTATTACAAAAGTAACTACCGAGTTAAAGGTATTCAATTATCTTATTGCGTAATATTATTATAAGATGCTATCACCCTTTCGAGTACGATAACAGACTATAGTAGTTATAGTGTTGCTAGTGCTGCCACCATTATATTTATTATTTGTTGTATAATCATAACAGTCTACACTATTATACTTATTGTAATCAATAGAACTATTGCCATGATCCTAATAAGTACGATTATTATCACTAGCGTTATTATTCATATCATATTATTATCATAGACCATCATATCATAATTATTATTATATTATTACCATTATTAACATTATTGGCTTTAATATTATTATTATTATGATTATCATTATTCCTATTATCAATGTTTTTATCATCACATCACTACTGCCCAACACAACATTATCATAATTGCCATTTTAAGAAAGAACATTACTTTGTGATGATAATGATTATCATTTTTTATCATCTTTGAAGTTATTTTTATTATTCTCTCACTAAGATCATCATTACTGCTTGTTATCATTATAACTTTTGTTAGCTTATTATTACCAATATCTTTAATATAGTTATTGCATTATTGATACCATCACTAACATCACGATCATTATCATTGATATTAAATAGTAACGCCCTTTGTTAATTTTGTGTTTCATTTATTTGTTAATTTTTAACATTACCAAGTAGTAGCAGTAGCAGTATCATAAATCATTAACACTATAATGTTCATCGTTAATCATCACAGTATTGACACTACGCTTTACAGTTATAACTGCTCTTATTACTATTATTATCATTAATCATTACTAATAATAACATCTTAATTATATTTATTCTAATATCATTACTTTCGTTACCATCAACGTTATTATTGTGATCATCGTTGCTATCATAACACTAACAGTTCTATCTCAGTCGGTTAATTATTTTT
>NC_051426.1:10953896-10964357 GCF_015228065.2 Penaeus monodon | reverse complement strand
TTCTCTCTCTCTCTCTCTCAGTCTCACTCTCAGTCTCACTCTCAGTCTCACTCTCAGTCCTCTCAGTCTCACTTCAGTCTCTCCCTCATTCTCTATCTCCCTCATTCTCTATCTCCCTCATTCTCATCTCTCTTTCTCTCTCCCCTTTATTCTCTTTTCTCTCTCCTCCTTCCTCTCCCCCCTCTCTCTCTCTCTCTCTCTCTTTTCTCTCTTTTCTTCTCTCCTCTTTCTCTCCCTCCCCTCTCTCCTTTCTCCCCCTCTCTCCCTTTTCCTCTCCCTCTCCTTTTCTCTCTCCCCCTTCCTTCTCTCTTTCTCTCTCTCCCTCTCTCCTTTCCCCTCTTTTTTTCTCTCTCCCTCTCTCCTTTCTCTCCCTCTCTCTCTCTCTCACTCTCATTTTTTTTCTCCTCTCTCACTCTCTTTCTCTCTCTCACTCTCATTTTCTCTCTCTCACTCTCTTTTCTCTCTCTCTCTCACTCTCATTCTCTCTCCTCTCTCATTTTCTCTCTCTCTCTCTTCACTCATTTTTCTCTCTCTCTCTCTCCCTTCTCTCTCCCTCTCTCTCTCTCCTCTCTCTCTCTCTTCTCTCTCCTCTCTCTTCTCCCCTTTTCTTCTCTCCCCACTCTCATTTTCTCTCTCTCTCACTCTCACTCTCATTTTCACTCTCTCTCTCGCTCTCTCACTCTCATTTTCTCTCTCTCTCAGTCTCTCTCTCTCTCTCTCTCTCTCTCTCTCTCTCTCTCTCGTTCGCTCTCATCTCTCTCTTCCTCTCTCTCTCTCTCTCCTCTCTCTCTCATCACTCACTCTCACACTCACGCTCACCTCCTCTCACACTCATCTCACACACTCACGCTCACACTCACTCTCACACTCACTACACTACTCACACTCACTCCTCACACTCACACTCACACTCACTCTGTCTCTAACTCACTCACCCACTCACATACTCTCTCACTCACTCACTCATTCTCTCCTTTCTCTCTCTCTCTCTCCTCCTCTTCTCTCTCTCTCGCTTAACTCTCTCTCTCTCTCTCTCTCTATCTCTCCTCTCTCTCTCACTCACTCAATAACTCACGCATTCACTCTCAGTCACTCACTCACTTACTCACTCACTCAATAACTCACTCACTCACTCACTCTCACTCCCTCATTCATTCTCTCTCACTCACTCACTCTCTGACTCACTCACTCACTCTCACTCACTCATTCACTCTCACTCACTCACTCACTCACACTCACTCAATAGCTCACTCATTCACTCTCTCACTCAGTAACTCACTCATTCACTCAAGTCTTACTCACTCATTCTCACTCACTCGCTCACTCGCTCACTCATTCTCATTCACTCTTTCATTTCCTCTCGCTCACTCACTCACTCTCTCCTGAAATTACAGGAATTATGGCCACAGCAACAATACTGAAAAGCCCCAACCCTCGCAAGAACATTCGGAGGCGAACGAGTTAAAAGGGAAAAAACGCGAAGGATTTATGGGAGAAAACTCTCCTCCTCACCTTCATAGCACCAGAATACCACCCAAAAGTTAAGATTAGTCAAGATTCATCCCACTTTCTCCTTCCCTCTCGCTTTCTCCTTCCCTCTCACTTTCTCCTTCCCTCTCACTCTCTCCTTCCCTCTCAATTTCTCCTTCCCTCTCACTTTCTCCTCCTTGCCCCCTCTTACCCTTTTCTTCTGTCTCCCCTCCCCCCCCACTCTCTCTCTCTCTCCTCCATTCGTCGCTTCCTGACCTCAAAGGTAGTGCTTCAACAGGACACGAAAGAGAAAAGATTTTGGAGAAGAGATGAGAAAGGAGGAGCAGGCAGCAGCAGCAGGCAGGCAGACAGACAGCACAGACAGACAGACAGACAGACGAGCATGCAGACAGACAGACAGACAACAGACATACAAGGCAGGCAGGCAATGCAGGCAGCGACATAGCGAGAGAAAAAGGGAAGACGCTAAAGAGAAGAGATGAATGAGTGAGATAGATATAGAGGGAAGGGGAAGGAAGGGAGAGTGAGAGTGAAAGAGAGCTAGGTAGGTTGGTAGAGAGGGAGGGAGGGAGGGAGGTGGTGTGGAGGGATAGAGGCGCGAGAGAGAGAGAGAGAGAAGGGAGAGAGAGAGAGAAGAGAGAGATGAGAAGAGAGAGAGAGAGAGAGAGGAGAGTCAGACAGAGAGCAGGCATACAGAGATGCGAGAAAATGAGATAGAGAGAGAGAGAGAGAGAGAGAGAGAGAGAGAGAGAGAGAGAGAGATAGAGTGAGAGGAGAGAGCGGGGGGGGGGGGGGGGCACACTTTCTGACTTTGTCTCAACTTTTTCCCCTGAAGCGAACGGGGAACCAGCCAGACCGACCTTTTCGGGCATATGGCCAATCTCATACCTGGGCCATGCTCCCTCTCTCCTCTCTCTCTCTCTCTCTCTCTCTCTCTCTCTCTCTCTCTCTCTCTCTCTCTCTGTCCTCTCTCTCCTCTCTCTCTTCTCTCTCTCCTCTCTCTCTCTCCCTCTCTCCTCTCTCCCTCTCTCGCCTCCCTCGCTCCTCCCTCTCTCCATTCCACGTTTCTCTCTCCTCTCTTCTCTCCTTTCTTCTCCTCTTCCTCTCCCCTCCACTCAAAGTCGCCCTTCATCTTCTCTGTCTCCTCCACCTCCCCCTCCTCCCCTTCTCTGCTCACTTCTCCATGTCTTCTCTCTCCCCTCCTTCTGCTCTCACGATTCACTGCCCCTCTCCTCTTCAACTTCTCGAGCCCCTCACCTCGTCCTCTCTCTCGGATGTTTTTGTGTTTATCTATCTGTCTATCTATCTATCCACACATACAAGTGTGCGCATACGTATATATTATCCCCTCTTTCTCCCTCCTCTAATCCCCTCACCCCCTTCCCCTTAACTCCGTCCCCCCACGTACCCCTTCCCTCACTTACTACCCCAATTCCCAATTCCCCTCATTCCCCATCCCCATTCAAAATTCCCCTCACTTCCCAATCCCCCCCTCATTCCCCATCCCGCGACATTTTCCCCATCCTCCCCCCCAATTTCTCATTCATTCCAATTCCTTTCCCCTCTACCTATTCCACCATCCCCCCAATTCTCTTCCTCCCCTCACTCCAAATCCCCACCTCATCCCCCTCCCCCCAATTTCCCCCGTTTTTTATTCCCTATCCTCCCCATCCCAACTATCCTCCCTCCTTCCCCCCATCCCGGGATCTCCCCCCTTCCCCCCAATTATTCCCCTCCCCTCATTCGTCATTCGATTCTCTTCGCCATCCCTTCTTCATTTCATAATTTCGCGGCGATTTTTATATTTTTATATTTCCCCTCTTAGTTTCCCTCATCAATTTTTTTCGTGTATTTCGTTTTTTCGTCCTTGATTATTCTTCATATCATTTCGCATTGATCGCCCATCACATAATTATCATTTTCGGTTTTTATTATTCGTTTCCCCCAATTTTCCCATTCCCCTTCATTTTCGCCATCCTCCTTCCCGAGGCCATCCCTCATCTCCCATTATATGATTTTTTAATGTTTGAGTTTCTAATTCCGATTTCGCCCCCAATTCCCCCTCATTTTCGCCATCCCCCTCACCCTTCCAGATGGAACTTCTCCGTCCCTCCCTGGGGGGGCGGTGGCAAACTTGGGTGTCCCTTGCCTGCCCGGCCACAAACACGTGTCGTTGATGTAGAGTACCTTCTCCCTCCCTACTATCTTTCGCCACGACCCCTATCTGTGGGGGGGGGAGATAGGGTGTTAAGAAAAGGGGGTGAAGAGAGCTGGGCCCTGTTAGATGGGTGTTTTTTAGAAAAGGGGGGTTGAAGAGTAAAGAGGCTTGTTAGAAGGGGGGGGGGTTTGATGGGTTGTATAGAAAAACATAGAAAAGATAAAGGGGTGAATGAGGAGCTCTGCGCTAGTTAAAAGGAAGGGGGGGTTTTGAAAATTGGGTTGTTTAGTAAAAAGGTGGTTAAAGGAGGGGTTCTGGGTAGGGGGTTTTTTTTAATGGGTGTTAGAAAGGGGTGAAGAGAGCTGTTAGAAGGGGGTTTGATGGGTGTTAGAAAGGGGTGATGAAGGGTGTTAGGAGAGGGTGATAAGCAGGTGTTAGGAGAGGGCGATAAGTGGGTGCTAGGAGTGAGGTGAGTGTGTTAGAAGGGTGTTAGAAGGGGGTATTAGGTGGGTGGTAGAAAGGTGTTTGATGGCTGTTAGAAGAGGATAATGAGCGTTGATAGAGAGATGAAAGAGGTGATAAGAAGTGTTAAAAAGAGATGAAAGAGCTTGGGAGATAAGTGTTAGAAGTGTTACAGTGCTAGAAGGAAGCCAAACACGGTTATTGTAAAGGTTCACAATTAAAGGTTATGGGAAGGGATAGGAACAGGTGTCAGGTGTGAAAATGGGCGTTATGGCGCAGTAATGGGTGTAATAAGGGAGGGGGGGCGAGTGTTATGGGGGAGAAATGTGAGGAAATAAACTGATTTTTTTTTTTTTTTTTGAGGGGCACAACAGAAAAGGACAAATGATATGGATGACCTAATTAATTACGAAGATAAAAAGGGTTGTAACACTTAAAGACGAAATGATTGGTAGTGACAATTATAATGATAATGATATTAGTATTACTGCTAATGATGAATTGATGATGATGATAATAAAAATATTATTATTATTAAGAAGACTTTTCGTTATCATTAATGACGACGTTCCAGTAATTATTTTTTTAAGAACGACATGACACGAGAAAAAAAAATCAAACAATACCAAAAAAGAGAAAAAAAAATCTTAAAAATAAAATTAGCAAATAAAATTCCAAGAAACGGACACAAATAAACGAATTATAATGTCCCGGCTCGACGGCTGCCTCCAGGCAAGTACAGCCTCCCACAGTCCTTGTTATTGGATGTGCCTTCCCTCAAGTTTACAATTTTCAGCTCTACGTCACTTCCTCGTCCCGTCGATGGTTTAACGTCACGCTGTTTTGTTGCTGGTTTCAGGCTCCACGTTTCCTCAGGTGTCTGCAAGGGGTTGGCGGAGGGGAAGAAAGCAAGGAGAGGAAAAAGGGGGAAAAAAGTAAAAGGAAGAGATGATGGTGGTAGTTGGGGGAGGGGAAGGAAAGGGAGGGAGGGGAAAAGAAGGGAGGGAGAAAGAGGGAGGGAGGGGGGGGGGGGGGGGGGGGGGGGGGCGAGGAGAGAGAGAGAGAGAGAAGGAGAGGGAGAGGAGAGAGGAGAGAGAGAGGGGAGAGGAGAGAGAGGAAAAGGGGAGAGGGGGGAGAGAGAGAGAGAGGGGGGAAGAGGGAGAGGAGAGAGGGAAGGGGGGGAGGGGAGGGGAGAGGAGAGAAAGAGAGAAGAAAAAAGAGAGGAGTCAGACAGGGGAAAAAAGGCATACGATAGGGCGGGGAATAAAGAGAGAGAGGGAGAGGAGAGAGGAGAGAGAGAGGAAAAAGGGCGAGAGAGAGAGGGAGAAAAGGGGGGGGGGGGGGCACATTTTTCTGACTTTGTCTAAATTTTTCCCCCTGAAGGAACGGGGAAAACCCAGACCCATTTTGGGGGGGCATGGCCAATCTCATAGGGGCCAAAATGCCCCTTTCCTCTCTCTCTCTTCTCTCTCCTCTCTCTTCTCTCTTCTCTCTCTCCTCTCCCCTTCTCTCTGTCTCTCTTCTTCTCTCTCTCTTCCCCGCTCTCTCTCCTCTTTTTCTCCCTCTCTCTCTCTTCTCTCTCTCTCCCTCTCTCGGATTTTTGGTTTTTATCTATTGTTTCCACCCTATCCCACTAAAAGGGGCGAAGTATATTACCCCCCCTTTTCTTTCCTTAACCCCCTCCACCCCCTTCCCCTTAACTCCGCCCCCCACGTACCCCTTCCCTCACATACTACCCCAATTCCCAATTCCCCCTCATTCCCCACCCCCATTCAAAATTTTCCCCACACTTCCCAACCCCCCCTTTTTCCCCATCCCCAATTCCCTCATTCCCCACCCCCCTACCTTCAAGGAACTTTCCCGGGCACTCCCTGGGGGGGAGTGCCCCCGCCCGGCCACGATTCGTGATGGAGAGACCTTCTCCCTCCCACGATCTCCACACCCCTATCTGTGGGGGGGGAGAGAAGGGTGTTAGAAAGGGGTGAAGAGAGCTGTTAGATGGGTGTTAGAAAGGGGTGAAGAGAGCTGTTAGAAGGGGGTTGATGGGTGTTAGAAAGGGGTGAAGAGAGCTGTTTGATGGGTGTTAGAAAGGGGTGAAGAGAGCTGTTAGAAGGGGGTTTGATGGGTGTTAGAAAGGGGTGATGAAGGGTGTTAGGGGGGGTGATAAGCAGGTGTTAGGAGAGGGCGATAAGTGGGTGCTAGGAGTGAGGTGAGGTGTTAGAAGGGTGTTAGAAGGGGGTATTAGGTGGGTGGTAGAAAGGTGTTTGATGGCTGTTAGAAGAGGATAATGAGCGTTGATAGAGAGATGAAAGAGGTGATAAGAAGTGTTAAAAAGAGATGAAAGAGCTTGGGAGATAAGTGTTAGAAGTGTTACAGTGCTAGAAGGAAGCCAAACGTTTTGTAAAGGTTCCAATTAAAGGTTTGGGAAGGATAGAAAAAAGGGGTCAGGGGGGAAAATGGCGTTATGGCGCAGTAATGGGTGTAATAAGGGAGGGGGGGCGAGTGTTATGGGGGAGAAATGTGAGGAAAAACTGATTTTTTTTTTTTTTTTTTGAGCAACAACAGAAAAGGACAAAATGAGATGGAATGACCTGAATTAATTAACGAAGATAAAAAGGGTTGTAACACTTAAAAGACGAAATGATGGTAGTGACAATTATAATGATAATGATATTAGTATTACTGCTAATGATGATGATGATGATGATAATAAAAATATTATTATTATTATGAATACTATTATCGTTATCATTAATGACGACGTTGAAGTAAATTATTTTTTTAAGAACGACATAGACAACAGAAAAAAAAATCAAACAATACCAAAAAAGAGAAAAAAAAATCTTAAAAATAAATTAGCAAATAAAATTCCAAGAAACGACACAAATAAACGAATTAATAATAGTCCGTCTCGACGGCTGACCTCCAGGCACGTACCTCCTCCCACACCTTGTTATTGGATGTGCCTTCCCTCAAGTTTACAATTTTCAGCTCTACGTCACTTCTCGTCCCGTCGATGTTGAACGTCACGCTGGGGTTGTGCTGGTTCAGGCTCACGTTCCTCAGGTGTCTGCAAGGGTGGCGTTGAGAGTGACGCGTGACGGGCAAAAAAAGGGGTGACACGTTTGATGCGATGCGTGACGTTTCGCTTGATTTGTGACGGTGGTGTTAGATGTGTACTTTCGTCGTGATATATTGACCCCCTCGTCGTGAGATGTGTACCCCCTGTCTTGTTAGTTAATGACAAAGATGGTTTATAAGAGATGAGAGAAAGATCGATTGGAAATGAATGGACTGAGGGTGT
The DNA here is from genome assembly GCF_015228065.2 of Penaeus monodon. Lineage (NCBI taxonomy): Eukaryota > Metazoa > Arthropoda > Malacostraca > Decapoda > Penaeidae > Penaeus > Penaeus monodon. The sequence continues at coordinate 10,956,942 of NC_051426.1, read as the reverse complement.
ACAGGTATTACAGGTAATGACATCTGGGTTTACCTGTGATTTCATATTGATGCCATGTGTTTGATTCTACACGAGTTCTATTCTGTATATCGTTATAATTAATGCGAGTTAGCTAAAACATGTCTTTCTAGCACGAAAAGGTGAAGAAACCATTAGGAGTATATATATATATATTTTTTTTTTTCTTTCCTTTTCATTTCGTTTCTTTTCTTTTTTCCATAAACACATAGACAACAATGACGTCACAAAACTTCCCAGTTGCCAGTTAGTCTTGTTAAACACGCTTTCCCTTCTCGAGTATAATAGTCTTTTGGTAATGGAGTTTGGGTTAACCCGTGATATATCTTCCACTCCTATCTCCGGCAAGATAATTTATATTAATGACGGTTTTATACGAATTTATGATAATTAGATCCTAAAATATGATCACAAGTTTAGTGCAACAGGCAATGAGCTCATAACCTTTAATAATAGAAGTTCTGTGACATTACTCTTAGAAGAATATGCAGTATAGTTGAGTGAGAAACATGTGTGTGTGTGTGTTTGAATGTGTGAGTATGTGATTAAGTGTGCGAGTGTGTGTTTAAGTGTGTGAGTGTGTGTTTAAATGTGTGAGTATGTGTTTAAGTGTGCGAGTGTGTGTTTAAGTGTGTGAGTGTGTGTTTAAGCGTGTGAGTGTGTGTGTGTGTGAAACATGTTTGTGTTTTATTCTTTGCACGTATTTGTACATACATATCCACTTACCTATACATATATATACAAACATCCATAGAATACCAACACAACCATATAACCCACCACCAAACTATCCCCCCAATGACCCACTAAACCTAAAACCACAAAAAACACCCTAAAAAAAAAAAAAAAAAAAAAAAAAAAAAAAAAAAAAGACGAGGCTACTTTACCTGTAGAAAGTCGATCCCAGTCCCCATTTCGCGTTTTTCTGGTCCTCACAAGACAGCCTCGGGTTCAGATCACTTGGCGTGTAGCGAGTTGCGTTCACAAACTGCTCAACGGCGTAGGCAAAGACCTCTATTGCTGTCTGGATGTTCTTGGCCAGACTTTCCAGCGAGGTGTCGAAGTGAACGCCTGTGAGAGGAAGAACAGGGTGGCTTGTGTTATAAATGTTATTAGTAATTTGCCTCTTCCTTTTTTTGTACTTTGTTGTCAGGATCATTTGTCATTATTGTTGTTGTTGTTATTTATCTTCATTATCATTTTTATTATAATTGTTTTTATCAATATCGTTTATCATTATTATTGTTGTTGTTGTTGTTATTATTATCATTATTATTGTTATTATTATTGTTGTTGTTATTATCATTATTATTATTATTATCATTATGAATTTCATTATAATTATTTACTTTTATTATTGTTATTATTATTATTAGAATAATTATAATTATTATTATTACTATCATCATCATCATCTTCATCACCATCATGATCATCATCATCGTCATCATCATTATCAGTAGTAGTAGTATTAATATCATAATTAACATTATTGTTATTGTTATTATAATAATTTTCATTATAGTTATTAATATCATTATCATCATCATCATCATCATTATCATCATCTTCATCTTCATCTTCATCTTCATTATCATCATCATTATAATAATCATTATTATTTTTTATTATGATTATTATTTCGGTGATTACTCCCTTCACTATAATCCTCATCTATACTCTACAGTTATAGTTTTTACCTCATCACCATCCTCATCATCACCATCGTCACTATCATAATTATCATAATGTATGAATGTGTGTATGAGTTTTTTTTTTCATATCGTGCATAATTCGTGGATAAAACGACATAAAAGATAAAGATGGAAAATAATCATTAATGTAAACAAACAGTGCTGGCAAGAGAGAGCATCCACATTTCACTTTCAGACGACAGGGCAAAGTTGTGCACAGTTTGAGTACTTTGCCGCTAGATGAGGAGAGTTCGCTGTCAACACGGAAGTCTTGATGTTAATGAGGAAAGGGCTAAGGGAAGTGGGATTTCTGTTACTCCTTTTGTTTACTTGCTCTTTTATCCTTGCTCTTTCTCTCTCGGTTCTTCCTTCTTCCCACTTTCTTTTTTATTTTTAGCTTTCTTTCTATGTGTTCTCTCTAACCTTGTCTAAACTTGTCTCTGTCTCTCTCTCTCTTTGTCTGTCTCTCGCACTCTCTCTTCCTCCCCCCCCCTCTCTCTCTCTCTCTCTCTCTCTCTCTCTCTCTCTCTCTCTCTCTCTCTCTCTCTCCCTCCTCTCTCTCTCCTTCTCTCTCTCCCCCTCTCTCTCTCTCCTTCTCTCTCTCCCCCTCTGTCTCTCCTTCTCTCTCTCCCCCTCTGTCTCTCCTTCTCTCTCTCCGTCGCTCTCTCTCTCTCTCTCTCTCTCTCTCGTTCTCTCTCTCTCTCACACTCACACGCACACATATACACACACCCCTCTAAACCACCCACCTAGCATGCCCACAGGGAGGTCGCTGGACGTGGGGAGGTTGACGGCTCGATCCACGACCACCGATTGCGTCACGATCCAGATGTAGTTCTTGTCGGTGAGTCCCAGCTCCGTCGCCGCCTTCATGATGACGGCGGCCTCCTCGCGGGTCGAATACAGGAGGAGGATGCGCGCCTCCGAGGTCTTCAGCGTCTGCAGGGAGGTGATCGGGTCGTCGTCCACGATAATGGTGTCTATGATCACGAATCTGGGGAGGGGAGGCAAGGGGAGAGAAAGAGAGGGAGGGGAAGGAAGGGAAGGAGAAGGGGGGAAGGGAAGGAGAGGGAAAGAGGGAAGAGTAGAGGGAGGGAAGGGAGGAAAGGGAAGGAAGGGAGGAGAGGGAGGGAGGGGTGGGAGGGAAGGAGAAGGAAGGGAGGAAGGGGAGGGAGAGAGGGATGAGGTTAGGTAAAAAGGAAGGATTAGGGGGAAGAGGGAGGGAAAGAAAGAAGGAGGGAAGGTAAGGAAGGTAAGAAGAAAGGGAGGGGAACAAATAAAGAAGGCAAAGAAAAAAAGGAGGACGAGATGAGTAAGAAAAAAGAAAGGAAAGA
>NC_051426.1:10898224-10900724 GCF_015228065.2 Penaeus monodon | reverse complement strand
GAGAGGGAGGCCTGTGGGGAAAGATATGACGGAACACTCAACTGTATAATGAGGTTATGGGGTGTAATGGGGAAGAGGAGGGGGTGTTGGGGTTAAAGAAGAGTGAGGGAGAAGGGCCCAAGGGAATAGGGTGAGAGGGAGGGAATTAGTGTGTGCGTGCATGCGTGCGTGCGTACCGTATTCATATTGACAAATGTAGAAAAGATTTGAATGAAAATAAAATATCTAGTACCGTGATGATATTCATTCTCATTCATACTTTTTTCTTTCTTTTTTTTGCGTGTGTGTGTGTGTATTTATCATTACAAATTGTTTCAAAAAATGGAACTTTTGGCCTAAGGGGAGACTTACACTTTCGGGAATATTACTTTCCTCATTACTGATATTGGTATGATTAACATTATTATGACTTATTATTATGGTTATTCTTGTTGTTGCTGTTATGGTTTTGGTTATTGGTTTTTTTATAATTACGTTCATCTGCCGAGTTTTTTTTTTTTTTTTTTTTTTTTTTTTTTGATGATAAAAAATTTCTTTTCTTTCCACTCTCTTTTTTCTTTTTTTTAGAAGGGAGGGGAAGGGGGAGGGAGGGGGGGGGAGTTAGTGATGCTTCTTCCTTTTCTCTTCTTCTTCTTCTGTTCCTATTTTCTCTTTTTTTATTGTTTTTCTTTTTACTTTTATTCTTCTGTTTCCTTCCTTTTTTTTCTTTCTTTCTATTCTTCTGTTTTATTTCCCATTATATTGCTTCGCCTTTCTTTGTTTATCATTTTACCTTTTAATATAATAATCGTTATCTATATGAAACCTTTTCTTTATAAATTTGAAAAAAAAAAATCAATTAAATCTATTTATTTCTGCATTTGATTCCTAACCTATCTATCCCTCTATCTATCTAATACTCTCTATCTATCCTTCTATCTATCTGATACTCTCTCTATCTATCCCTTCATCTATCTAAATCTCTATCTATCTATCCCTCTATCTATCTCAAACTTTATCTATCCCTCTATCTATCTCATATTCTGTCTATCTATCCTCTTTCTATCTAATACTCTCTCTATCTATCCCTTCACCTTTCTAAATTTCTATCTATCTAATACTCTCTCTATCTAATCCCTCTATCTATCTAATATTCTCTCTATCTATGCCTTCACCTATCTATATCTCTATCTATCTAATACTCTATCTATCTATCGAATTATTCCATTTTCCTTCTTTCTCACAATATGCCTGTTTACAAGTTTACAAAGTGAAAATAAACTCATAACGAAATGTTTGGATTACGTGTTTTTGTTTACCATTCTTGACTTTGAAGAAGGAGGAGCTGGAATAGAGAAAAGGAGGAGAGACAGAAGGAGATAGGAAGAGGAGGAGAGGGAAAGAAGGAAGGGGACAGAAGAGGAGGACAAGACAAGAGAGAGGAAGGGAGAATGGAAGGGAAGATACGAATGAAAGGAGGGGAGAAGAGAAGGATAAATTAGGGAGATAGGAAGGGGGGGGAGAAAGGGAGGTATTCGAAGTGAGAAGAAGGATAGAGGAATGACGATAACTGCGAAGGAGGAAAAGGGGAACGAAAGATGTAACGACAAAGGGGAAGGAGAAGAAGAGAAACATCAGGAGAAAGAAGGAATGAGTAAGAATCAGGAAGAACGAAAGGAAATGAGCTGTAATAGGAGGAGGAGAATGAAGGGGGATTGGGGAAGAATAAGAAGAATAAGAATAAGATGATGATGATGATGAGAAAAAAAAGGAAAAAGAAAAGTAAAAAGGAAAAAATAGAAAAGAAAAAATAGGTGACGAAGGAGAAGGAGAAGGAGAAGAAGAAAGGGGAGGAAGAGGAGGAGGAAGAGGAGGAGGAGGAGGAGGAGGAGGAGGAGGAGGAAGAGGAGGGGTGGAAGAGGAGGAGGAGGAGGAGGAGGAGGAGGAGGAGGAGGGGGAGGAGGAGGAGGAGGAGGAGGAGGAGAAGGAGGAGGAGAAGAAGAAAGGGGAGGAGGAGGAGGATTGTCAGAAGGAGGAGGAGGAGGGTCAGGAGGATCAGGAAAAAAGAAAAGGAAGATCAGGAGGAGGTTATGCCACAGTGTGTTGACTTGCATCTTCATCTCACGAATAAACAAAGATGCTGGAGATGAAAACGGAAGTCAACATGAGGTCGGGTTGCGCCGGTGGTGATCCTCGCCTATTCTTAGGGCTCTCCTCCGTCTGTCTGTCTGTCTGTCTGTATGCATGCATGTATGTCTATATGTATGTATGTATGTATGTACGTATGTATGTATGTATGTATGTTATGTATATATGTGTGTATGTATGTATGCCTGCATTTCTGTATGTATGTATGTATGTAGGTCTGTCTGTCTGTCTGTCTGTCTGTATGTATGTATATATGTCTGTCTGCATGTATGTATGTATGTCTGCCTTTCTGTCTGTCTGTCTGTCTGTCTGTCTGTCTGTATGTATGTATGTATGTATGTATCTATGTGTATATATATATGCATGTATGTAT
>NC_051426.1:10884847-10888124 GCF_015228065.2 Penaeus monodon | reverse complement strand
CTCTTCTCTCTCTTCTCTTCTCCCCCTCTCTCTCTCTCTCTCTCTCTCTCTCCTCTCTCTCTCTCTCTCCTTCCTCTCTCTCCTCTCTCCCTCTCTCTCTCTCTCTCTCTCTCTTCTCTCTCCTTTCTCAGCCAGACTGGAACCGCGGACTGTCGCGATCACCAGCGAAGTATTTAGGGGTTTTTGGACCGGGAGCTCAGTGGGGGGGGAGGAAGGGAGAAGGTGGGTAGGAAGGAGGGGCAGCGAATGGGCACTGAAGGGGCAGGGAAGGGAGAAAGTGGCTAAGAGAGGAGGGGGTCTTAGGCTTTCCAATGGGGGGAGGGGGGGAGGGGGTTGACGGGGGTAGGGGAGGAGAAGAGGTCGCGGGGAGTGGTGGAGGAAAACGATGGGGAGAGAGAAGAAAAGGAAGGGGGAGGAGGAGAGAGAAAGGGAGAGAGGAAGGGGAGAGAGAAGAGGAAAAGGAGGGAGGAAGGCGAGAGAGAAGAGAGAGGGAGGACGTCGAAGAGAAGAGAGGAGGGAGGAACGTCGAGAGAGAAGGGAGGAGAAGAGAGGAGGAAGGAACGTCGAGAGAGAAGAGAGGAGGGAGGAACGTCGAGAGAGAAGGGGAAGAGAGGAGGGAGGAACGTCGAGAGAGAAGGGAGGGAAAGAGAGGAGGGAGGAACGTCGAGAGAGAAGAGAGGAAAGGGAGGAACGTCGAGAGAGAAGGGGGGGAAGAGAGGAGGAGGAACGTCGAGAGAGAAGGGAGGGAAAGAGAGGAGGAGGAACGTCGAGAGAGAAGAGAGGAGGGAGGAACGTCGAGAGAGAAGGGAGGAGAAGAGAGGAGGGATCAACGTCGAGAGAGAAGGGAGGGAAGAGAGGAGGGAGGAACGGAGGAGAAGGAGAGGAGGGAGGAACGTCGAGAGAGAAGAGAGGAGGGAGGAACGTCGAGAGAGAAGGGAGGGGAAGAGAGGAGGGAGGAACGTCGAGAGAGAAGGGAGGAGAAGCGAGGAGGGGATTGGAGCAGGGAGCTCCAGGAGGGGGAGGGGGAGGGGGGGTCCATTCCTCTAGAGAGCATGTTGGGTTTAAGTATTCGCCTCGCCTCGTCTTCCTCCTCCTTTCCTCTCTCCTCTCTCGTCTCTTCTTTTTTCCCCTCTTTTGCTTGTCTTTGATCATATTAGCTGTGATTATTTCCCTTGTGTTCTTGTGTCACACACTCACAGATGCATACACAGATAGGTAAGCATATATATATGTGTGTGTGTGTGTGTATACACACGCGTGCGCGCACACACATACACACACACACACACACAAAGATGTGGAAAATTATTCCCAAAAGAAAGAAAGACAAAAAATGTAAACTATATATACATATGCACACGATATGTATATATTATATATATATATATATATATATATATATATATATAGAGAGAGAGAGAGAGAGAGAGAGAGAGAGAGAGAGAGAGAGAGAGAGAGAGAGAGAGAGAGAGAGAGAGAGATAGAGAGACAGAGAGAGAGAGAGAGAGAGACACACATGAATATAACTATGTATATGTATGTATGTTTGTGTATCTATCTATCTATCTATCTATCTATCTATCTATCTATCTATCTACCTATCTATCTATCTATCTGTCTGTCTATCTATCTATCTATCTATAACATACATATAGAGTGTACATATGTATATATAGTTTACATATTTTGTCTCTCCTGCTTTTGGGAATATTTTTTTCACATCTTTTGTCATGTACTTATCTTCATATTTTCGGATTTCACATTTTCGAAGGAGAATTCTTTTACGAGCCATTTTAGGAGGACCTTCTTTTAGGACACATTTTTCCTGCTATTCGATCCGGTCTCTTTTAGGAGGAATATTTACGAGGCATTCTTTTAGGAGGCATATTGCGTGGAGGCATTTCCTTAAGGTCATTTTGATAAGCATATCTGGGAGGCATTTTAGGGAAGTGGTTTCTGTGTGGCCTTTTAGGGAAGTGTTTTCTCTGTGGCATTTTAGGGAAGTGGTTTCTGTGTGGCATTTTAGGGAAGTGGTTTCTCTGTGGCATTTTAGGGAAGTGGTTTCTCTGTGGCATTTTAGGGAAGTGGTTTCTGTGTGGCATTTTAGGGAAGTGGTTTCTCTGTGGCATTTTAGGGAAGTGGTTTCTCTGTGGCATTTTTGGGAAGTGGTTTCTGTGTGGCATTTTAGGGAAGTGGTTTATCTGTGGCATTTTAGGGAAGTGTTTTCTCTGTGGCATTTTAGGGAAGTGTTTTCTCTGTGGCATTTTAGGGAAGTGGTTTCTCTGTGGCATTTTAAGGAAGTGGTTTCTGTGTGGCATTTTAGGGAAGTGGTTTCTCTGTGGCATTTTAGGGAAGTGATTTCTGTGTGGCATTTTAGGGAAGTGGTTTCTGTGTGGCATTTTAGGAAAGTGGTTTCTGTGTGGCATTTTAGGGAAGTGTTTTCTCTGTGGCATTTTAGGGAAGTGGTTTCTCTGTGGCATTTTAGGGAAGTGGTTTCTCTGTGGCATTTTAGGGAAGTGTTTTCTCTGTGGCATTTTAGGGAAGTGGTTTCTCTGTGGCATTTTAGGGAAGTGGTTTCTCTGTGGCATTTTAGGGAAGTGGTTTCTGTGTGGCATTTTAGGGAAGTGTTTTCTCTGTGGCATTTTAGGGAAGTGTTTTCTCTGTGGCATTTTAGGGAAGAATTTTCTGAGAAGCATTTTAAGGAAGAATTTTCTGGGAGGCATTTTAAGGATGGAGTTTAATGAGCTTTGGTAGTAAGCAATCTTTGGGGCATTTTAAGAGTTGCGTCCAGGAGGCATTTTAAGGAATTCTCTATAGTATTTAAGGAGTATCCGAAAACAAGATATTTCAAGGAGCATTTTTTGTAAAGCATTCTTAGGAGGCACATTTAAGCGGCATGATCTGGAGGCATTTTAAGGATCTCTTCTGTAATAGTGAGCATCTTTACATTTGAAGGAATATTTTCCATTTAAAGGAGGTATTTTAAGTATTTTAAGTATATTGAGGAGAAATTTCAAGAAGCATTTCTAATAAGCCTTTTCAGGGAGCATTTTTGAAGAGGCATTTTGAAAAAGGAGGATTTTTTTTTTTTTTTTTTTATTACATTTTAAGGAGGACGTCTCGATATGCCATTTTAAGCAGGCATTTTAAGCAGCATTTCTGGTAAGCATTTTAAAGGGTAATTTTAAAAGGCACAGTAACCTGTTTTTTATTTTAGTCTCAAGGGAAAATTTTTTGGCCCCTTGAAACCTTGGAAATTTTTATCGTTCGTTTACAA
>NC_051426.1:10848972-10877247 GCF_015228065.2 Penaeus monodon | reverse complement strand
TATTATAACGATCAGTATTAATATTATTATACTTATTATTATTATTATACTTATTGTTATTATTATTGTTATTATTACAGTTATAATATATATTTTGGCAATAATACTAATAATTAAAGTAATAATAATAATAATAATAATAATAATAATAATAATAATAATAATAATAACAATAATAATAATGATGATAATAATATTGATGATAGTAATAATATTAATAATCATCAAATGTTATCCAAATTCTCTTTATTCTCACTTTTATCATTAATATTTATCATGATTAATAGAATTCGGGTAACTATTATCATTATTACCCTAATAATTGCCAAAATCATGAAATGAATGGAAAAAACGTCATTTTGGAGTATATTCTCAAAAGGCTATATTTCACTAGATTTTGCCGCTTTTTCGACTTTTGGGATTTTTTTTCTTTCACCTTTTTTTTATTATTATATATGGACACAATTCCTGTTATTATCATCATTATTATCATGACTATCATCATTATTGTCGTTATCATCATCATTATCATCCTCATTATCATCATTATTGCAATTATTATCATCATTATTGCAATTATTATCATCATTATTGCAATTATTATCATCATTATTGCAATTATTGCTGTTATAATATTAATTTTTGCAATATTATAACGATAAGTATTATTATTATTATACTTACTATTATTATTATTGTTATTATTACAGTTATAATATATTTTTTGGGCAATGATACTAATAATTAAAGTAATAATAATAATAATAATAATAATAATAATAATAATAGTAATAATAATAATAATAATAATAATAATAATATTAATAATAATAATAATAATGATAATAATTATAATGATAATAATAATAGTTATCCAAATTCTCTTTTTATTCTCACTTTTATCATCTTTATTGTTATGATTAATAGAATTCTGGTAATTATTATCATTATTACCCTAATAATTGCCAGAATCATCAAATGAATGGAAAAAACGTAATTTTGGAGTATACTCTCAAAAGCCTATATTTCGCTAGATTTTGCCACTTTTTCGACTTTTGAGATTTTTTTTTTACCTTTTTTAATTATATATGGACAAAATTTCTCTTATTATCATCATTATTACCATGACTATCATCATTATTGTCGTTTATCATCATCAAATAACAATAATAGCGTTTTTTTAGTTATTTTATCATTATTTTTTAAATTTAAAATCGTTATTATTGTAATTACTGTTATAATAATTATTTTGCAATATCATAACGATAATATTATTATTATTATACTTACTATTATTATTATTGTTATTATTACAATTATAAATATATTTTTTGGGCAATGATACTAATAATTAAAGTAATAATAATAATAATAATATAATAATAATAATAAAAAATAATAATAATAATAAATTTAAAAATAATAATAATATAAATAATAATGATAATAATAATTTGTATTAATAATCATCAAATGTTATCCCAAATTCTCTTTATTCTCACTTTTATCATCATTATTGTTGATTAATAAAATTCTGGTAATTATTATCATTATTACCCTAATAATTGCCAAAATCATCAAAATAAACTACAAAAACGACATTATTATTATAATTATTTATATCATTATTCTAATTAATATCGTTATTACTGTAATTATTACTGTTATAATAATTATTTTTTGCAAATTTTACTACCATTAAAAATAATAATAATGATAATATAATAATGCTAATATCAATAACAATATTATAAAAGATTAGTTTATCATTATTATACTTATTATTATATTATTGTTATTATTACAGTATTATATAATTTTGGCAATAGTACTAAAAATTAAAATAATTTAAAAGATATAATGATAATAATAATAATAATAATAATAATAAAGATAATAATAATATTATTATTAATAATAATAATAATGATAATAACAAGGATAATAATATTGATAATAGTAATAATAATAATCATCAAATGTTATCCAAATTCTCTTTATTCTCACTTTTATCATCATTATTATCATGATTAATAGAATTTTGGTAATTTTATCATTATTACGTTAATTATTGCCCAAATCATCAATTGAATGAAAAAACGTCATTTTGGAGTATACTGTCCAAAAGTTTATATTTCGCTAATCTACGCTTTTTCGACTTTTGGGATTTTTTTCTTTTACCTTTTTTATTAATATGGACACAATTCCTGTTATTATCATTATATTATCATGATTATCATAATTATTTTCGTTATCATAATCATTATCATCATTATCATCATCATTATCATCATTATTGCAATTATTATCATCATTTTTTGCAATTAAAGTCTTATTATTACAATTATTTTCAGTTATAATAGATATTTTTTACAACTATACTATAACAACTAATAATAATAGTAATAACAAAAAATAATGACGTTTTTATGATAATTATTTATATCATTATTCTAATTAATATTGTTATTTCTGTAATTATTACTGTCATAAAAATTATTTTTGCAATTATATTACCAGTAAAAATAATAATAATGATAATAATAACAATAATAATATTAATAACATATTATAACAATTAGTATTAGTATTATCATACTTTTATTATTATTATTGTTATTTATTACAGTTATAAATGTTTTTTGGCAATAATACTAATAATTAAAGTAATAATAATAATAATGATAATAATAATAAAATAATAATAAAAATAAAATAATATAATAATAATAATAATGATAATAACAATAATATTAATTATCATCAAATGTTATCCAAATTCTCTTTATTCTCATTTTTTTTCATTTATTTTTTTTTACCTTTTTTTATTATATATGGACAAAATTCCTGTTATTATCATCATTATTATCATGATTATCATCATTATTGTCGTTTATCATCATCCATTATAATCGTCATTATCATCATTATCGTCATCATTATCATCATTATTGCAATTATTATCATCATTATTGCAAGTTTATCATTATTATTGCAATTATTGTAGTTATAATATATATTTTTACAACTATACTAATAACAACTAAAATAATAATAGTATAACCAACAATGAAAACATATGACGTTTTTATAACAATTATTTATATATTATTCTATTAATATCGTTATTACTGTAATATTAGTTATAATTTAATAATTATTTTGCAATCATACTACCTGTGATAATAATAATGATGTTAATAATAACAAATAATAATATTAATAACAATATTATAACGATTAATATTATTATTATTATTGTTATTATTAGTTATAATATATTTTTTGGCAATAATACTAATAATAAATAATAATAATAATAATAATAAATAATGATAATAATAATAATAATAATAAAAAATAAGGATAATAATAAGGATAATAGTAATAATATTAATAATCATAAAATCTTATCCAAATTCTTTTTATTCTCGCTTTTATCATCATTATTGTTATGATTAATAGAATTCTGGTAATTATTATCATTATTACCCTAATTATTATAGGTTATAATAATTATTTTTTCAATTATACTACCAATAAAAATAATGATAATGATAATAATAATCATAATAATATTAATAATAATAATAATAATAAGTATAGTAATAATGATAATAGTAATAATATTAATAATCATCAAATCTTATCCAAATTCTCTTTCTTCTCACTTTTATCATCATTATTGTCATGATTAATAGAATTCTGGTAATCATTATCATTATTACCTAAATATTGCCAAAATCATCAAATGAATAGAAAAAAACGTAATTTTGGAGTATACTCTCAAAAGGCTATATTTCCCTAGATTTTGCCGCTTTTTCGACTTTGGGGAATTTTTTTTCTTTCACCTTTTTATTATATATGGACACAATTCCTGTTATTATCCTCATTATTATCATGATTATCATCATTATTCTCGTTATCATCATCATCATCATCATCATTATCATCATTATTACAATTATTATCATCATCATTGCAATTATTATCATTATTATTGCAATTATTGCAGTTCTAATATATATTCTTTAACTATATACTAATAACAAGTACAATAATAATAGTAATAACAACAATAATAAACATATAATGACGTTTTTATAATAATTATCTATATCATTTATTCTAATTAATATCGTTATTACTGTAATTATTACTGCTATAATAATTAATTTTGCAATTATAATACCAGTAAAAATATAATAATGATAATAATAACAATAATAATATTAATAACAATATTATAACAATTATTATTATTATTATTATTACTTTTTATTGGTTATTATTGTTATTATTTCAGTTTTAAAATATTTTTGGGAATAATTAAAAAATTAAAAATAATAATAATAATAATGATAAAATAATAAAAATAATAAAAATAATAATGATAATAATAATAAATAGTAATAAAATTAAAAATCTCAAATGTTATCGAGATTTTCTTTTCTCACTTTTGTCTCATTTTTGTCATTTATTAATAAATTCTGGTAATTATTATCATTATTACCCAATTATTGCCAATTTCGCTAGATTTTGCCTCTTTTTCGATTTTTGGATTTTTTCTTTTTCCTTTTTTTTTTATAAGGACACAATTTTTATTTTTTTTTCATCATTATTACATGTTATCATCATTATTTTCGTTTTCATCACATTTTCATCATTATCGTCATATTATATCTTTTTTTTTTCAATTATTATCATCATTATTGCAATTTTTATCACTATTTTGCAATTATTGCAGTTTAATTAAAATAATGTTTAACAGCAATAATAACAATAATGACGTTTTTTTAAAAATTTTTTATATCATTATTCTAATTAAAATCGTTATTTTTAATTTTTTAAGTTATAATTATTTTTGCAATTTTACTACCAGAAAAAAATAAATGAGAATAATAACAATAATAATATTTAAAAAAAAATATAACGTTAACATTCTTATTAACTTATTTTTTATTGTTATTATTTCAGTTATAACATATTTTTTTGGGAATAATACTAATAATAAAAAAATAAAAATAATAATAAAAATAAATAATAAAAATAAAATAATAAATATTAAAAATAATATTAAAGTAAAAATAATAATAAGGGAAAATAAATAATACTAAAAATATTTTAAAAATCATCAATTATTTTCCAAATTTTTCTCCTTTCATTTTTAAAAAATATATATATATATATATATATTATTATATAATATATATATATATATATAAATATTTTTATAATATATTTATATGATATATGCATTTATTTTATATATATATATATAATATAATTATTATTATATTGCATTATAATATATATATTATATATATATATATAATATATATTTTATATATTTTATTAAAATGTGTTGGGGTGTGTATATTTAAATATATATGTATATATTTAACATATAATATAAAAATATTTTATTAATATTATATTATTATATATTTAAAAATAATTTATTATATAAAATAAAAATTTTAAAATTTTTATATTTAATTTAACACACACATTTAAAAATATGAATATTTAAATACATAAAAGCATGGATTATATATATATATATATATATATATAATATATATTATAATAAAAATATATATTATATATATTTTATATATGCATATAATATATATAATTTTATTAATATATTATATATAATATATATATATATTTTATATAAAGTAGTATGTAATTACACACACATAAAATTATATTGTTATATAATATACATGTTTATATAATATTATATATTTTAATATATATAAATATATTTATATAATAATTAGTATATATATATTATATATATAATTTGTAATATATATATATAAAATAAATATAATATATATAATAGATGTGGGTGTGTGTGGCGTGTGGGGGTGTGTGTGTGTGTGCGTGGTGTGGGGTTGTGTGTATATATATATATATATATATAAATTTTATTATATAATATATATAAAAATAAGAGAGAGAGAGAGAGAGAGAGGAGAGAAGGAGAGAGAGAGAGGAGAGAGAGAGAGAGAGGAGAGTTTTGTATATAGTATTATAGATATGTAAAAAAAAATATATATTATATATAAATATATAATAATATAATATAAAAAATAAAAAAATTAAAAATATTTTATAAAAATTATTAAAATTAATTAGTTTTAATATATATATATATATATAAATAAAAAGATAAATAAAAAAATTTTAATAAAATTATAAAATTTTTTAAAAAAAAAAAAAAAAAAAAAATTTTAAAATATAAAAATATTAATATAAGAAATATATATATATTATTTATATATAATATAGAATAAATATATATAATATATATATATATAAATATTTTAATAAATATATATTATATATATATATAATATATTATAATATGCGCATAATACATATAATACATACATATAATATTATATATGAAAATATTTATATATATATAAATATATATATATACAAAAAATTTATAATCTATAGTATATCTATCTATTATAAAATATATATATATATAAAATTTAAAATATATATTTTAACACACACACCAACCAGCACAAAATATATAATATATAATATTAATTAATAATATATATTATATATATAATATATATATATTATACATTTTAATATAATATTTTGTTTTTAATATATTATTATATATATATGTTATTATATATGTAATATTATATATAAATATTATATTATATATTATATATATTTTTTATATATATTATATTATATATATGTGTGTGGCGTGGTGTGCTCGTGTGTTGGGGTGTGGTATTGTGGTGTCTGTGTGTGTGGGTGTTCCATCTGTGGGGGCCCAACGTGCGACGAGTTTCCCCGCGTCGGTAGGTCAGTCCGGGGCGGTTTGGCGAAACAAACTCCCCCCAATCACCGCGCAGCTCATCGGCCCTGACTCGAGAGTATACATCGGGGCTGGCATATTTAAGCCGCCGAGCCAAAAGAAACTCGCAGGGATCGAGAAGAAGAATCAGAAGCAGGATAGATGAACAGGCTCCTCCCCTCTCCCCCTGGGGGTGAACGGTCCTTGATTGGACGTTCAGAAGGGGGGATGATCGGTTCCGGGCAAGGGTGGCGGAGGGGGGCGCAGCGGGTGGAGCCGAGCAAACCCAAGGATTTAGCATGATGCCATGATCCCTCGATAAGGGGGCTTTTGCCCATGGGCATTTAAAGAGACACCGCCCCGGTCCCATGCAATCTCGGCCTGGCTCTTCCGCGTTACCGGACGGTACGCCCCCCCCCCTTTTTTTATGCCACGATGCATGTGCTTGCATGTAGTTTTGTGCCCTACACCCTACCCTTTCCTATGCGAATTTTCGGCTTGGGGAACTCTGTGCCCCCCTTCTGGTGAACTGGACCCTCTTCGGGGGGTGCTCGGACGGGGCAGACCTTTACCTCCCGCAGGGGAGGGTGTGTCTGGGGGGCCTTAAAGGCCTCCCTTACGGGGTGAAGAGTTCCCATTTTTTTGTTGGGGATTGGTCTGGCAGACCATCTGAACTGCCACTCTTTTTCTTTCGAATAGGGCGATGGCAGGTAGAGCCCCTTGTCAGGCCTTCGCCAGGTTCTGTCTAATAGCAGCGCTAGACGAACATCAATTTCCCCGTGATAGGAAGTACTGATAAAAGTTAGTCTTTCTCCCCATGTGAGAAATAGTCTGGGTTTGACTATTTTAGGGGGGAAAAGGGAATTTACTGAACAGGACAGGTCCCTCTACTCTCCTGAGGTAAATTTGGGTTTTTTCAGAGAAAAGGGGGGGTTTCCGTTAAACTCACCCTGCCAAAAGAACTGCCGGGAAAAAAAAAAAGTCAGCCCCTCTCCCTCACTGTGTAAAAAACAGTCTGTGGTTGCTGTTTCCAGAGGGACGAAGGGTCACTGGAACAGGTACAAAACCCCCCCTTTCTCTCCTGAGGTGAAACACCCTTTTGGGATTTTTCAGAGAGAAGGGGATCCACCCCCAAAAAACCCGTCCTGCCATAGGAACCTCGGGAAAAAAGTTTTTCTCTCCTCACTGTGGTGAAACAGTCTGTGGCCAGCTGTTTTAGAGGATAAAGGAACTGACAGGAACAGGTGCGGACCCCCCCTCTTTTCTCAAGAGATGAAAAAACCCTTTTGGCGTTTCAAGAAAAGAGGGTTTCATTTTTGAAAAGGGTACAGGCCCCCTCCGAGGAGCGGAGGGGAACGCCTGGAAAAAGTGAAAGAGCCCCCTTCCTCACCGGAAGGAGCAGAAGTGTTCCCATAAATGTGTCCTGTGTGGAAAAGGGCACCCCCTCTGGGTACCCCAGAGGTTGACACCAAAACCCACGTGTTTCCGTGCGTGGCCCCCTTGTGAGTGGGAGACGGGAGTCCGGGAGGTTGAGCGTCCCGTGACGAGTAGCCCGCGGCTAGCAACACGCCTCTTTGGCCTCTATTCGGCAAGACAGGCGGCCTGATCCAGGCCCGGTCAGGTCAATCGGCGGGTTCCCCTGGGGAGGCTAGGGTAAGCAGTCAGCCCCTTTGGAAACCCACACCGTCCGTGTGTCCCAGTGAAATGGCAAATTTGGGTGCGTATTTCATCATCCCCCCTGTTGGTTAGACATTGGTTTTGCATCGTTCCCCCTTTTGGCCCGTGGTGGGGGGGGGCGTGAGTAAATGAAGACTCCCAAGTACATGGAAAATCTAAAAAAAAAATCCCCCCCCAAAAGACCTTACTGTGACGACCCGTGCAAGGCCCAGCCCACGGCAGCCCCCCTGAACCCTTTAGTGCCTCGGGTGGCAAAAAAAAAAACCCGAGCCCAGGAGACACTGTCGCCGCTGCCAAGATGGCAGAAAAAACAAACAAATCGGGTACAAACATTCTGTCCATCAGTTTTGTCCAACAAGGACTCTCGTGGGGCCCCCTCCGGGCCCAGCCCCCAGACGGGAAAGGGTCTTGACCCCCCCCCTCAACGCCCCCAACGACTTATCAGCGGAAGCTGTTCGCTTTAAAGGGTATCCGTCTACGCGTGCCACTTCCGATGGCAAAAGGGGCTGATACCCGGGTGAAGGCAACAATTTCCCTGCTCCCAATAGCCGAAGCACCGCCGTGGAGAAGATGTTGAATCTCTTGCCTCGAGTTTAAAAAGGCCCGGGGGACCCAAAAATTTTTAAAATGTGTACAGCACCCACACTGTAGTAGTTAGACATCACCCAGGTATGTCTTCCGCAGCACACGAGATGATCATAGGGGGAGACTTCAATGCACACCACCCCACCCTGGCTCCCGCAGGGCCCCCGGATGCGGTGGCCCGTCACATAGAAACGGCTCGAGACATTCCCCGAGATCGCTTTCCTCAACAGAGGAGCCAACGCATGTGGAGGGGGGGCCCCTAGACCCCACCCTGGCCACTGCGACTCTGGTGGAAGGTTTTGGCTGGCGTGTCGAAGGACCGTCACTAGTGACCTTTAGGCACTAAAAACCCTCATGGATATGGCCCAGCCGAAATACCACGACCGAACCCAAAGATGGAAAACAGACAACCCAACTGGCAGGCGTCCAGAGCCCCTTGGCCCCTTTGAGAAGAAATAAAACCAAAAGAGAAAAATGGGAATGCTACAAGCCAGACTTGTAAATCCCTTTGATGAGGCAGCCCATGACCATCCCCAAAAATCGCCGGGTCCAGAGTCAAAAGGGGAGCCTGGTACTTCAATGACGAGATTAGGGAGGTAACCACAGGGAAAACATGTCCCAAAAAATTTTTCCAAAAAGGGGAAAAAAACCCCCGCAACTAGCCCTCCTAAGGGAGGCGGGAGGGATGCAAGGAAACTGCCAGAGATGGGCAGGAAAAGTGGGGAAATGGTGGTAGTTTTTCGATCCCCGTACCCCCCTTCAAGAGGGGCAAACGGGTCGCGAGCCACCACCCGCTCACCCCCAGATGCAGCCCCACGACCCCAGGCAGAGGCCAACAGAGGGCGAAAGATTCTCTGCGAGAACGGGGCAGCGCAGTCTCCCAGCGACTGAGGGCAAGACAAGAACCCCACAACCAGACAGACTTGACATCAGAAAAAGGGCACCCAAACCCGTAACTCAGACTTTATTTTTTCTCGAGGGAACAAAGATGAAAACAAAAGCCAGTCGCACTCAGCCCCGGGCGATGAGGGACTCGTACCCATATCTCCCCCCTGGGATGGTAGGTGAGCTGCATTCCGCAACTCATAAACGGGTCCTGGGAAATTCCACTTCCCCCCAGAGCTGGAAGGGGGTCCCATAGTTCCCTCCCAAAACCCCAAAGGAGCCGGGGAAGTACCGCCCCATCTCCCCCTCAGCTGTCGGGCCAGACTCCCGAGAGGAGGTACTGAACCGGCCCCAATGGAAAAGGGAGCCCCACACGAACACCTCCACGGGTTCAAGGGGAATGAGCACAGCACACGCATAGCCACGCTTTTTGACACATAAACAGGGGCCATCGTGCAGTATTCCTTGGACCTGGAAAACTTTCAAAATTGGCAAGTCCTTTGCCTTCGGGGAGAGCCGATCCAAAAAGGAATCAGAGGAAACCCTTTTTGGTTTGGATAGGTGACTACTTTAAAAATAGAACAGCCAAGCAAATTCCAAGGTCACCATCAAGCACATGCACTAGAAAAGGAAAAACGCCACAGGGGGGGGTTCTCAGTCCACCCCTTTTTTAACACATAATGTCCGTACCTAAACAAAACCCCCAGGGGGGCAAGTCATCTCCATGCAGACATTTTTCTATCTCTCCAGGGGAGCACACTGCCAAAACAAACCCAGCGTTGCTGGATTTGTATCCGAGGGTGTTGGGGACGGATAAAGATTCTGCACCCAACCCAAAGGGCCATGGCTTTAGACGAGAGTTCAAGGCAAAAGTTGAAAACCAGGGAAGGGGACTAGGGGGGGGGGTTCAGGAATCCCTGTCCCTTGGGGAAAAGGATAGCCCGGGACCCTCCTTCCGCCCGGAGGTCCCAAACCCGCTTTACCGAACAAAAAGGAAGATGTCTGTCATGAGAGTAATGATGGAAGAGCAAGGGGGCCCGGGCAAGGTACTAAGACTTTACGACTGCGTCAGGCCATTTTAGACTATGCCTCCCTCGCTCTGTTTGGGATCGAGAAAAATATAAAACCATTGGGAACACCAAAAAAAGAAGCCCCCCAGGGCATTCTGGGGCCCCCGGTGGGGGGAAAAGGGCCCCAACCCCCCTAGTTTGGGGAAAAAACCTTCTCCCTTGGCCCCGAATTGATTAACGGAGCCCAATTTTTTCCAAGGGCATCCAGGCTCCCAGGAAAAACAAACCTAAGACAAAAAATAGTCAGGGGCCCTAAACAATAACGAGCTGTTTGCAAACAATCCGGGTGTCCCCAACAGCCAGGGTGCTAATACCCCTCAGCTCAAAGAAACCCCTAGGCCAAGGGGTGGACTCCCCACACCCTGACTTTTTCGAAGCTCCCCCCGGGGCAAAACCCCGATAGAGTTCTCGGTCTGAACTGGCAAACCCAAAAAAAATGAAATTGCACGCCTAGCCCAAAGGGAGAAACCCCGAGGGGCATTGCAACCTCACCCCTCCGGGGAGCCGACATATTTCCGACGGATCGGTCCCCCTTTACCCCCACTGAGGGCCGGCTTTTCGCAAGGGATGCCCCAAAACCATGAGGGTAACAGACAACGCCCCTCCTACAGGCAAGGTAGTTGCTATCATGGGGCACTGAGCAGCGTCCAGGAGAAAAGGTCACGTGGCTCACACAGACTCCCAAAGGGCCCTCGACTGTCTTCGCAGCGCTCACCCCCTGACAACATCTACCCCCTGACAACCATCGGGAAATAAAACAAAAAAGGGTGTTGCTCGGGAGAAGAATTATCATAAACTGGGTTTTCCCGCCATAAGGGGTCAGAGGGAATGAGCTTTCTGACAGATTTGCCAAAAAACGGCAGGGGTATGCCCCCCAAAACCCTGATAATACATCAAGGGGCCCAAGTTTACTAGGAGGAAGTTAGGGGACGGCCAACTCCTTCCCCCCTGCAGCTTTACAGGAGGAAAGAGAATTCCCCTCGGCCCGCTGGTCTCAGAGCCAAGCTTTCCCCCTGGCACTCTCTGAAAAAAAACAACGAGGACCGAATCTTTGCACAGAAAGCGCCTAGGTTACCACTGTAGGCAGATATACAAAAAAATAGAACATGAAGAGAGGTGTTGCACATTGCGGCGAACCCCCAACGCCACATGATACACACTGGAGAAATTTCGTGCACACGCAATTCCCAAGACAAAAACCCCCCAGAACACGCCCTCGTCTGGTAAAAAGATTATGCGAGATGTTACACCACGGCTACAGGAGCGCCTGCTGGCAATCCCACCCCCACGGTAACAGAGTGTCAGACCAACAAATGAGACAGCACATAAAAAGATAACACAGGGGGGGCCATAAGTGAAAAGGCCGGGGGGAAGCCAGAATTTTGCAAAATAAGAAGCAAGCAAGGCTGGCTCTCACCCAAACACTGCGTACACTTAAAAAAAAGAGTAATTTGATTTTTGTCGTTTTTCCAAAAACCAACTGGGACCCTCGGGTTTGAGCCCAGTTCCCTGAGTGTGCAGCCCCCTTGAAGCCTTGCCCACCGCACCATTTTTGCCTTCCTGAATGGTTTCTGCAGGTGGAACGGAGTTTTCCCCCTACGCCCCGTCCCCTTCCGACCCCCAAATACGGGTATGGCACCAACCTTTTGCCTGAACTCCTGCTCTCCGCAGGACCTTTCAACAACCCCAGTAAACCTATGAAAATCCTCAAAAGAAGCAATCCTGCAGAGAGCCGCGCCTTTCCCCCCGAAAAACCCCTGCGCGCCCTTTTTACAGCTTTGTCGCCTACACCCTACTCCCCGGAATCTCCAGCACATACAACCACTCTCTCCCGTGCCAAAAAACCCATCTGCCTCCCGACCTTTACCCGAGTTCCTTCAGCGTTACCAGCGGCCGTTAAACCCCCTCTACTAGCGTGGAGCTCCCTATTTAACAATAGCCTCAAAAACGGGCGGATCATACCTCCAGACTCCGCACAAGTTTCAGCGTAGCCGCTCCGCCCCTCTAACTTTGGAAGCCCTCGCGAAAACAGGTTGCCGAACTCACAACTGCCGTTTTACACTTTTTAGCCCGGAACCTTCACCAGTCCAACCCGCCATCGCAGTCCCGCATCACCCCCGGGTTTAAACCCCAGTGGACGAGACTACGCGCCCCGTACCGTCAACCTCACCGCGCCCTTCCCCGCTCCCGGTAGTACGTTTTTACCCTTTTCCATTTTTGGGAGCAGGGCGCGTCGGTGCGAACCCCCCCTTTCTCGTGGCCGGGAAACGGACACCGGGGAACTAGTAGCGCCGATCTCCGCGGCCCCCGACGGCGCCTACTCTACGTCCGCGACAACAATTTACACCGCGGGCTTGGTGGGGCAAAAGGACGGAAGCAGTCTCATTCCCCCTCCTTCAAAACAGGCAATCGCCTGCTTTCGCAATTGGAGGGCCCAAATGTTCGCCATCAAAGTATCGGGGAGCGCCTTGACCCTCCTTTTCAGCGGCGCTCCCCACTCGAAGTGACTGGGTTTTTTCCCTTGTCGCCCACGTACCAGCCCATCCCCGGAGCTGATTTTCTGGCTCCCACGGTTCCGGGGGACCTTAGGCGGGAGTGCCTTTTTCACCAGCAGGGACCCGCACCTGCGCCTCGTCGGCCCTGGTACGTGTCCCCCCATATACACGTACTGCCCAACAGTGCCCTTACAGAGCAGTGCTGCGCAAGTTTTCCCGCGTGACCAAGCCCATAAGTGGAACGACACCACCACACACCCTCAAGCCCACATCGTCAGACTGGACCCCGGTCTTTTCCCGCGCAGGCCACTCGCACCAGATCGCTTCCGCATGCAAAGGCGAGTTTGGCACTGCGAGAGCTCGGATCATACCCCTTCCCCGAGCCAGTGGGCATCTCCCCTGCACCTTTTTTAAAAGGAGGCGCTGGCGTCCCTGTGGGATTTTCGCACCTCAAAAGCCACCGCACCCGGGCCCCCTACCCCCCCCCGCACTCCACCCTTTTCAGGGGGCTCTCGGGATGCCGATTTTCAAAAATCGCCTGTCAAGCGTACCACCAAATCCCCTCGCCGAGGGGACATCCCGAAACAGCTTTACCACGCCCTTCGGCCTGTAGAATTTGCGAAAGCCGTTCGGACTCCCCAACGCCGCCCAGGGGGGGGGGGCCTTCCCCGCGCTTTATGGACGATGTCACCCCGGCCTCAGGGCCCTCTTTTCCCCTTTTCAGGGAGCCGGAGTCGTCTCAACCCTGGTAAAAGTCTTTTCGGGTCTCCTCTTCACCTTCCTAGCACACGATTTCCGCCGACGGTATTACCCCAGTCAGGAGAAGGTCAGAGTATAGGCAGTTCCCCCAAGCCAACAATGAAGACACAGCTTCGGGAAAACCCCGGCATGATTTAAATTCTTCAGGAGGTTTTTCCCGAAGTGTGCCTTCTTTGGCACCTCTGAACGTTCCTCGTCCAAACCGGGCGGGGAAACGGCAGAGACGTTACTTGGACCCCTTTAGGCATTGAAGCTTTTGAGGCTAGCAAGGACGCTTAGTCGGGACCCCCCTAACCACCCGCCGAGGAGCAAGGCCAATAAGCCTCGAGCCTCGGACACCGCCATGGTGCGTTTTGCAACAAAATTAGGTAACGGTTTTGGGAACCCCGGCTTTTTTTTAGGACTTCGCCCACAAAAAAATGGTACAGTGCTTTCAGCAAAGGGGCTCCTTGCGGGTACACGGGCCCTCAAACATCGGGCATATTCGAGGGGAAGGGCTTCCACATCTTGACGGACCACAAGCCCCCCACCTTCGCCCTGCACAAAAAGGAGTCGCGTCAGTCCCCGCTGAAGAGAGTCACCTGGGTTTCGTTGCCCCGTTCCCCTGACAAAACAATCCGGGGCACCAAAACCAGGGTCAGGGGGGCCCTATCCGGGTCTCGATACCATGGGGAAATGCGAGCAGCACCCCGATCGACTACCACTGGTTCGCAGGGAGCAGCAACAGGACCCTTCCTCCCCAGGTCACCGACGGGGACACCTCCCCTTAACTAGGAGGGGCGTTCAGGGCTCCTGGGACACCACCTCGGACATCTCGCTGGGCAGACCCCCTCCCCCATCCCCCCGTCACTCCGCCGACAGTTTTTCGAAACTTACCCCGCTATAGGGGAATCCGCGCAACACAGGACCCATCCGCAGCAAAATGTCTCCCGGCATCAAAAGAGACGTCCCCGGGAGTGGTGTCGCACCGGCACGAATGTCAAGCAGTAAGGTTTACCGCACACTAAGCCCCCCACAGGGGTTTTCCTTGTACCAGACGGGGGCCCCTTTTGAGCATGTACACCGACGTAGTCGGTCCCCTACCAGCAACCCAAGGTTTCAGCTACGTCCCCGACGATGATTTCCCTTTACCAGGGGCCCGAGGGGCCAACCTACCAGGACCAACTGCCCCACCATTGCCAAAACCTTTTTCAGCACCTGGTACCGCTTCGGGACTCCGCACGGTCACGACCCACAGAGGTCCCGTTTGAATCCGAGCTCTGGGGCAGCTGATGATCCTTCTCGGCTCGAAGCGCATCCGGACCAAGCATACCATCCAGCGCCAAAGGATGGTGGGGCGCCTACAACCGCCCCTGAAGGGGCCCCCACGGCTTTTCTCCCGCCCGACCTGGGTGGACCAGTTACCCCTTGGCACTCCCACACTACGGACCCCTTTCAAGCAGGATCTTCGGTGCACCGCCGAGATTCTACGGAACCACCATAGCTTCTCCCTGCGACTTTCTAGTCGCTCCCCGGGGATCGGACCCGGGGAGCTTTGGCAAACAGCTTCGGACCGCAGGGGCCCGGTCCCTCTGTCCCACGAGACCCTCACGGCAACGAGAAGCTACTGCCCCGCACCTCCAAAACTGTTCAATGTCTTCATAAGACGACCCACCAAGCCCCCCCTTGCCCACCCTATGAGGGCCCCTTTCGGGCTCAAACGGGGCAGTAAAACCATCACCCTCCGGGGCCACGAGGAGCGACACCGTCAGCATCGACCGTGCAAACCTGCGCAAACTCCAGGAGAATGCACGATTTCGAAAGGGTTGTTTCTCCCCACCGTCATGGAAGGGGGGTGCTGTGGGGGGACCGTGCGACGGTTTCCCGCGCTCGGTAGAGTCAGGTCCAGCGGTTTGGCGAACGACTCTGCCCAAACACCGCGCAGTCATCGGGCCTGACCGGAGAACATCGGGCTGGGAATTTAAGCCGCCGAGTCCCCAAAAAAAACTCACTCCTCATCGGCTAGGCTCTCACCCGAAAAATAGCTGACACTCAAATAAAAAGTAAATTTTACTTTTGGCGTTTGCCACAACCCACACTCTCTCTCTCTCCTCTCTCCTATATATATATATATATATAGAGAGAGGAGAGAAGAGAGAGAGAGAGTTTGCGGTTTTTGCCACGGCGGTGACTCCCCTACGACACATGCGCTCAAGGCGATATGTCGTTTTTTAGGTAGGCAATCGAGGTGAAGTTCCTTGCCCAAGGGAACAACGCGCCGGACGGTGACTCGAACCCTCGAACTCAGAGTTGCCGTCGTGACAGTCTCGAGTCCGATGCTCTAACCTCTCGGCCACCGCGGCCTATATATATATATATATATATATTATATATATATATATATATATGAATAGTATATATTATATATAGTACATATATATATATATATATATATATATATATATATATATATATATATATATATACACACACACGCATGCGTGTATGCGTGTGTGTGTGTGTGTGTAATATATATTTATATATATTTATCTCTATATATGTATTTATATATGCTCTCACAGACGCGCACACACACACGTGTGTGTGTGTGTGTGTGTGAGTGTGTGTGTTGTGTGTGTGTGTGTGTGTGTGTGTGTGTGTGTGTGTGTGTGTGTGGGTCGTGTACAATATATATATATAATATATATATATATATATATATATATATATATATATATATATATATATATATATATAATATATATATATGCTCACACGCATGCGTGTATGCGTGTGTGTAATATATATTCATATATATATTTATCTATTTATTATTTTATATTTTATTATTTATATATATGCTCTCACAGACGCGCACACACACACACACGTGTGTGGTGGTGTGTGTGTGTGTGTGCGTGTGTGTGGTGTGTGTGTGTCTTTCTGGAAAAGACGGGGAAAATGCCTACGTCCTGCAGTGGATTGATTCAGGCTGATGGTGATATATATATATATATATATATATAAAATATATATATATATATATATATATATAATATTATATATATATAAAACTGCTGCGAGGGTGCAATAGATATAGCAGTGGAATAAATGGCTGTTGAACAAACAAATCTTTATATTTTTGTGTAATATATATGTATATGTATATATGTATAATAAGCATAGCATAATTATGAAGAAAGAGGTGAAGAAATCGAAGGGCGGGGGGGGGGAGAAGGTTTAAAGTGGGGGAAATTTTTAAGGAAGTTGGAGATTGGAAAAGAGGGGGGCGAAAACCCCCTTGGCATAGTAAATATAATTGCATTTATTTTTCCCTCTTCATTTTCTGGAGGTTCGGTGGGGTGGGGAGGTAAGTGATTGATTTTTAATTCTCTGTTACTGTCGGAAGGAAGTGAGTGTTGATTAGTTATTTTTAATTGAAGTAAACACCTCTTTTATATAATAAATTATATATAATTATATTTATATTTATTTTTTTTTATATTTTTTTTTTCTATTTTTACGTTTTATGATTTTTTATTGATTTTGTTTTTTGTTTCTTAATAACTAGATTAATTGGAGAAAGGTGTGAAGAACAATGAACAGTATAAGCTAAGCTTAATTCTAACTAAAGTGAATGGAATAAAAAGCTACATTTTTATTGGTTTTATTACTTTTTAACTTTATATATTGTTTTGTATTTATTTAATTTTATATTTTGCTTTTAATTTCTAGGAACAAGAACAAGAACAAGAACAGGATTAACTTATAACTAAAATGAATGTGGTTAAAAAAACTTCATTTTTATTTTATTTTATTTTATTACTTTTTAATTTTTTTTATTTTGTTTGTACTTATTTTATTTTGTAGTTTTTTAAAATTTCTAAGAACAAGAACAAGAACTAGGGAAAAGAACAAAGAAAAAAAGAGGTGGGGGATCCAGTGTCAGAATGAGAAATATGTTACATAAAACGAGGAGTGATGAGTGATCAAGGGGAAAGAAATCTAGATGGGAAAGAGGGGGATGTGTGAGATGTGATAGGGGATGGGTGATTGAATGATAATGATAGAAGAATAAATTGGTGTATTATAATATGAATTGTGGGGAGTGAGTTCTTGACAACTAGGTCCGGATATGCAAATGGGTGGGAACGAAAAGGGAACATGTTACATAGATAAACATAGGTAAACATGGGCAACTGTGATGAAAATGGTGATACGTAAACATATAGGGAAAACAAAGACAGAACAAAGAACAGCAGACAAAAACAAAAACAAACAAACAAACAAAGATTATAGTCAAAGAAAATGGAATTGAATAATGATAAAAAAATGGGGGAAACGGGAAAAAAAAACAGAAAAAAAAACAAGCAAACGTAGGTAAGGGTTGTAATGTGTGAATGCAAATAAGATAACAGTGATAGAAGGCTATTTTTTTTTTTAGGAGTATTTTTTTTTCCCCTTTTTCCGTAGAAACATCCCCAATCCTACCCGTCCTCTGACTCGCGTGTCTGCCTTATGTAATTGCAGGGAGTGCACTCCCATAATCACAGGCAATCGAGTCAGAGTCCGTAGCAAGTTTGTAAGATGTTTTAGTCCTTGGAATCTCTCCGTGTATAGTTCGATGGCGATGATCCCACGACCAATAGGGCGGGCCGAGGCGGGCAAAGTGAGAGCCGTGGTAACGGTGCCGGGCGAATTTATACCTTTCAGACACGCCAAGGTGGCCAGCACTCTCTCCCCCGTGATTGGCTAATCCGCGCCGCGCGCAGGTGAGCTGGCAGAGCCCATGGTCGCTCTACTTGCCATTGATATTAAAGTGCGTGCGGCGTGGATTAGCTAATCCTTTGGGGATTTGAGGGTGACTTCTGGTTTTGTTTTTTTTCTTTTTTTTTTCTTTTAGCCTTCAATAACTTAAAATTAAACATTAGAAACATGGTCATGGTCACAGGTCAGGGTCGGTGTGTGTGTGTGTATATCGGTGTGGGTGGTTCGTGTTCTGTGATTTGGGAGTGTTCTGGGTCACCAGGCGTGGTTTGTGGGAGTGTTTGTGCGTTTTTCCAAGATGTTATTATATTGTTCGTCTTCTGTTCGCGTAGTCTGGCCCAAGTGTTTTTGCCTCGTCTGTGTATGCGTGTGTTTAGTGGTTCGATGCTGTATGTTCTGTGTAGTGTTTTTGCTGAAATTCGGTCTAGAAATGTTGCGGGCCCTGTACCCAGATTTGTGCTCTGTGAGTATGATATTGCAACCAGTGGGATAGCAGTATATTCTAAGATGGGTCTGACAGTTTTTTTGTAGAGTCTGAGTTTTGTTTTGTGGTGTGCGCATGAAAAGGTTAGTTTGGTTAGTGTTGTTTTTGTTTTGTTATTCTTGTTTTTAAAGTGTGGTTTTGAAGCCTGTTTCTTGTGAACTTAAGTCCAAAAATGTTTCCTGTATGAGTGTATGGAATGGGTTTGGGGTTGTGATTGTGATTGGTTGTGAATTTCTACGTGCTAGGGTATGAGTTTTAATTTGTTTATGTTTGTCTGTATTTTCCAGTGGTGCTCAAATGTTGATGTTCTGTATAGCTCTTTCTAAGTTCGTTTCATGAAGTGTTGTGATTTAGATGGATGTGTGATAATCGTGTGATATCGTCGCATAGGAAATATATTTGCTGTATGGTGTCGGTTCTGGCAGATTGGCTGTTACAGGATATAGAGAGTTTGGGGATAATACGCTTCCCTGTGGTACTCTACTTCTGAGGTGGATAGGGGTGCCTTTGGGCGAAATCCCAGGCGTATTGTGGCAGTCTTGTCATCCAGTAAGCTCAGAGAAGGCGTGTGAAGTGTGTGGGCAGGTGTAGTTGTGTTAGTTTGTATTTGAGACCGTCATGCCATACCTTTTCAAAGGCCTTGCTGACGTCTCGTAGTTGCGTTCGTCTGGTGCTTGTTAGCGAGACCAAGAGCGATCTCCTCGTAAGCGAGGGCGATGGCGCTCTCGGTCCCCCTGTGTGGGCGAAACAGTATTGCATAATGTTGTGGTTGGTTGTTTTCAAGGTGTGAGATGAGTCTCTATGCTATTACCTCTCAAATAGTTTCTGGGACTTCTAAGAGTGAGATGGGCGTAATTCCCCACTCTTGTGCAGATTTCCCTGGTTGGGTATTAAGGTGAGGGGTGGCGTGTTTGAATTATCAGGGAAATATTCCTGTTGCCAGTGCTGCATTGGAAGATCTGGCGTAGTCTGCTCATCATTCTGGGTGGAAGATGTTCATGATTGTTTTGTTTATGTTGCTTGCTCATCGTGTTGGTTTAGTGCTGTTTGATTGTTTTTGTATTTCTTCTGGAGTGATTGGTGTGGAGAGGGGGAATGTCCTCTGTGAGGAGTGGTTTAGTTGATGATGTTCTTTGGGAGAATTATGTTCCTATGTTATTGTATGCAGTTTGTAACCTTGGTCTCTGTGGGTGATCAATCGGGCCATTCTCGGTGGGGGAGATTTGGAAATATGTTGCCAGAATTCCCTGTGGAAAGGACTCCATCTCCTCCACCGATTTTCAACCTTCTTTCTGTGTGTGTGCATTGTATGTGATTGCTGTTGTTCGACCCCATGAGTTTTAGAAGGAACTCCAAAAATTTCTTGGGGTCTTTAGTGTTGGCATAGGTCTTTGCGTGAATGTTTCCCAGTGGTGTTTGTTCTTCTTTGTGTTGTGTTTGTGTTTGGATTTCACCTCTGTATTCGTGTCTGTAGTTGTGTGTCCACTGCCCCGTGTTAGTGCTGTTCTAGTAGTGTCTGTATTGTATTTTAAGCAATTTCAGACGATGGGTTTCTCTGTAGTGAGGATAGTCTTGCGTGTTGTTTTGGGGATGTTGGCTGTCGGGCCGTCTGTATGTCTGTGTATCATGTTCAAGGTGAGTGTTTATTGTGTGTGTTGGGCTGCCCCTCGAGATCAGTTACCTGTGTGGCTTCAAGTGTTGTTCTGCAAACCTACCAGTTTGCATGTTCTGAAGGATCTCGGGTTGTGTTGGGATCATGATAGGGTTTGTTGACAGTGTAAAATGACGGGAGGTGGTCGCTGGAGTGACGTCGCCTGTTGTGATATGGTGGTGTAGTTGTGCTCTGTGGTTGCCAAGACTATGTCAGGTGTTGTTTATGTTATGGGGTTATATATGTTGGATGTGGGTGGACCGAGGTGTGTGAGTCTGCATTGTTGTAATGAGTGAGGCGAGGCCTCTGCCAACGGTGTTGTGTGGTTGTAACCAAAGAGTGCGTGCTTTGCGTTAAAGTCTCCCGTGAGTAATTGGTTGTATTGCCTCAGGCACTGCCAGATTTCGGTTCTGGTATGTAAGGTCTTCTTGGTGGAATGTATAGTGTGGCTAGTAAATGGGTCCATTGGGTATTTATTTCGGACGCAGAGGTCGACTGGAAAGTTATTGATGATTGTGTGTGAGATGTCGTTTCTGAATCGCAAATTTGTACGCCATCGCTCGTTCTTGTGATTTGTTGGAAGAGTAGATGGTGTACATGAGATTTTTGAGTGGGGTGTGTTATTGAGCCCGTGGCTGTTAATGAATATGATGTGTGGGTGTGTCTTCTGTATGTGTGCACAGTTCAGTTTTGTGTGGCCAGGGAGTACGTTGTGTTGATGGTACTTTAGTGAGGGCGTTGGTGTAAGTGTATGGTGTGTCATGTGTATTTGGTTGTATACAAGGAAGTAACCGTATTTTAATTTGTTTATGTCTGGGCATTGTGCAAGTCATGCGTTGTAACCCCGCGCATGTTGACTCCTTGAGGTGTTTATGTAGCCTTTTGATTGTGACCATGATGGTATGCTGTCTTTTCGTTACTAACCACTTTATTCTTCTATTTTTAATTTCAGAGCCAATTTCAAATCGATCAGAGTACGGTATTTGGAAGGATTTTCTGAGAAGAGCCGGATGCCGTAGTGTTTGGGGTCTGTTGCAGTTCCGTCCATAAGGCGCTCCAGCCCCTCGTCATCAGTGAAGGTTCCGCTGGGCTCAACAAGGTTCAGTGTAGGAGGTGGGGCATCAGGGGTGCTCAGGGGGATATCACTGGGGGATGTCCCTAAGCTCCTGACAGGGGGATTTTATAGTCTTGGCTGACTGATTGACGAGAGAGGAGGAGGGCAATGAGGAGAGGGTGCCGAAATTAATTTAGGGGGAAGTGCTGACTGGGGCTCCAGTGTCCGGGTATCAACAGGATGAGGTTTCAGTGTCTGGGGCAGGGGCTCAATGGGCTGAGCTGTGGAAAATTGGGGCTCCGCTGCCTGGACCTGTACAGCGAGGCTTTGGCGACTGCGGGTGGGATTGTTCAGGCCTGGGCCTGGACAGTCTGGCGGGGGGGTTGTATCACCTCAGGATGCCCCAAGAGTCAGATTCCCCAAGGTCCAGGGCAGGAAGGTTATTTGCCTACCGTGTACAGTTGCATATATCTGAACCTCTTTTAGGGGCAATGATTATTTTGCATGTGAGCATGCAGGAGGCCACGAGAATCTCCTTCGGAGAGAATCGTAGGGAGGGGCCCAGGGGGATGAAGGTTCAGTCTTTGTGTGTTTTATACCGGGCGCACCTAGTAAAAAAATAAGGGTGTTCCAGGCATTAGTGGTAGACTGCCACAGTTCCTGTAGCGTCTTTATGGGCCAAGGCCTGTAGGGTTTGGTTTCCTTTTCTTTTTCTTTCTCCTGGAGATTTTCATAGCTCCTTCTGGTAGGACAACTGTTGGCAAAATAGCCTATGGGGCAACCGCCGCAGTTAAGGCATTTTTTTACGGAACTACCCTACAGTCCCTAAAGGATTGGGGATTAGAGCCGCACTCAGTGCATCTGGCTCTTTTTTCTGCTTTGCAATGGGTTTTAAGGTGCCCATAGCCAAGGCAGTTCATGCATTGTCTAAAAGGTGTGAACCTCTCGAATTCTATTTGCCAAGGGAAACTATTACCCTTGAAAAGGTTATTCCCTTCTCTTTAATTTTCTTGGCTGTAGCGTGGTCTTGAAAATCTTACATTTAAATTATAATAGTTAGGTTTCATGACATAGATGTGTTCTACCTGGGCATCTGGGAAGGAGATGAGATCTCTTCCTCAATGTCTACTTCCGACTCGTTAACAACTTGTCGGTCCAGTTTCTTTAAGACAAGCGTTAGCTTAGCCTTCATATCAATGGGGATTACCGGGGAGAAGCCAAGTTTTTCCAGGGTCTGGACACGGACACCTTCGAGAAGAGCTTCTAGGCATGGTTGTCGTTCCTCGATCTGTGCCAGGTCGCCATCATGAATGGTGAGTACCGAAAGTACTCTGATCTGTGCAACTAAACAGTGCAAATTGGCTAGGGTCTCCACGCTTTTTTTTGGGTTAGGGCACACCAAGAGCTTGGATTTTGATTTGGTCATTTTCGGTGCATAGGTCGGGTGAGTGATGATGTGGCCAGGTGAGGATGAGGGTGTGATGAGGAGGAGAGAGAGGTGAGCGAGAAGGAGAAGCCTAGACTCGACCCCATCTAGTGGCAGGAACTGGTTGCGTTCTCAGGCCCTAAGGATCGGAGCTCTGTGTTGGGCCGCTCCCTTATTGCCAATCCTGCTACAAAAGGGGACAACAGGTAAGCAGCGCACCACCCCCAGACGAATACAAAAGTCATCGAGGGACTTATGTCGGTCCCAGATGACCAAGGAAGGGGAAAAGAGATCAGGAGGAGAGAAAGCCACCTAGATGTCGCCCTCAGACTGCTGGGCCTCTCTAATACAGGTTTCCCTGTGATAGAGAGTAGCGAGGGTACGAGGAGAGGGTAGGGTTCCCTTACACGTCAAAGTTAAGAGAGAAAACCGCGAAGGGCAAAGGAACAAGTCAAAGTAAGTGAAGGCAGAGCAAAGTGAGGGTCATTTACTTTATTCGAGTTCAATAATGGCAACGGGTTAGCGGCGCGATTTGAGGCCTCCCCCGGCAGACCAGGTGCTCAATGACAATTTGAATTTTTCTTTTGTTTATAGTGACTTTTTTTTTCTTTTTTTTTTTTCCCCCCCCCTTCGCTTGGGCTGGGTGATTGATGACGATGTGCAGTGAGAGAACTTAAAGGGGAAGAGGAGGAGGATTCCATTGGCAATGTCTTTTGCTAGGGATTTATAAGAATTTTGCTTTGGTGAAGGAGCATCCGGAATGAGGGCGGTCGTTCAGGGCGCCCTTCTCCTCCCACCTTATTCACTTGTATACCATCGAGCGGGAGATTCCGGATTTCTGATTATTTCACTGGGAGAGAAATCGCTTTCCCTCGTCCAAATGATGCGATCTTGCATCCATCTCGAAAAAAGAAAGGGTCAGTTGGCAGCTTAGTTTTCACCTCGGATTTCCCGTATGTTATGACGTCATATAACATCAGACATATTTTCTTTCTTGTTTTAACATATGCTAGAGAGCCGTCCATGAATATTCAGGAATTTATGAAGATTCATTATCATAAAGAGTATCAAATATACATATTCATTGTGACCCTACTGCGGTTTTGCGTTCAGCTAATGTTCTATATTAAAAATATATAATGAAGCATGCTTTTTGTTTATTGAATCAGGTGCTATGTTGGTCAGGCGAAGAAAAGGTCCTCCTTAGTTCAAATTAGCCGTGCTAGAGGTGCAGCTACGAAAAACATTAGAAAGGTATCAGCAAATTGAAGAATTTACTTGATACAGCTGCCATACATAGCCTTTTAAAGCGTGTAGCATTTTCAGGTTTCCAGGGGTAAGCAGCTATAACTGATACTTAATATGTTAAAAGAAGGGGGAAATGCCGCCTCACCTCCATTTTTTATGTGTCATGCGCGAGGGCGTCGACGATCATACACTTCCAAACTTCTCTTTCTTGACAAGTATGAATGAGCTCACTTCCATTTTGTGGTGTTAGTCCAATCTTTCAACGATCTGGACCCACCTGCTGTGCATGGGTATCGCTACCGGGCGAGACATTACTCCAGTTCTGAGTGATCCCATTCACACCGTTGCTGAGACTAGAATTATTGACTTGCATGATTTGACTTGGCAGAATACGGAAGAGTTTGTCGTTGCTTCTTCGGTGTTTTTATCGAGATACCATCTCTGTCTAAAATGAGTCGGTGACGTCCCACACGGACCCGCCCTTTGATGCTCGTGTTTGTATTGCCACTGGGTATTAGCTGCCTCATCACAAGCAAGATTGGTAAGGTGTGCCGGTTTAGTCGCCGACGACTCGACCCGAGACAGGTAGTACAGGGTTACGTGGTACCTGCAGCAGGCAAACACCTGACTTGACAGTGAAAAGTCTTTTTTTTTTTTTTTTTTGTTGAGAGAGGAGAGAGGAGAGAGAGAGAGAGAGAATGTTTACGAATGCCATTTGAGACGGTTGTTGTCCGATATACAATGCTGAAAAGAGAGCCATCTGCATTCTATTTTATTTTGATAATAGCTGTCATCACTTCCTTTATGATAATATATATAGTGTTTATATCGATTCCGGGCATCAGGAATCGAATTAAAACAAAATATTAGATGTCGTGGTCATCTGCCTATTTAATCCCTACAACCACAGGCAACTTGTCAAAAATATTAGGTGTCTGGCAAAACCTAATTAAAACAACTGATGCTAGCAGCTCCATCTCACTGATTAAGGAATCTGTTACTCCTTATGATGGTGATTCAAAAGCCGAAACATGCCCCCAAAATGAGAAATACTCACCTCCATAGGTGTTGCTATTTCGTTTACCAAACCATGCCAGGAAATCGCATTTGAAAAATATCCCAAAGCAAAGTCAATGATAGCTGATACTACATGTTTTGTTATTACTTGTTGAAGAAAACGAGATGAAATGGTGTACAGTAGTTTCCAAAATAGATACTAATACATTGTTGTCATTTATGTTATCCTAATCACCATCTTGTTACAAACAGCCTAGGGTTTTCGCCTCATTCATAAAAAATATTATGTACTCTATGTTTCTTCATCCGAAGTGGTGCCAGATGTACAAACAAGGGGATCAGCAAGTGTACTGAAATATAATTCCCTAACTGCAACAACAGACACACACACACACACACAACACCACAACACCCACACACACACAACACACACACACACATACACACAAACACACACACATATACACAACACAACACGCACGCACGCACGCACCGCAGCACACCACACACACACACACACACACACACACACAAACAACACACACACACACACACACACACTTACTCACACACACACACCAACACACACACACCACACACACACACATACATATACCACACACAAACACACATACACGCTCGCACGCACGCAAACACAACACACACACACACCACACACATATATACTCACACACAGTGAGGAATTATATTTCAGTTACACTTTGTTGGGTTCCCACTTTGTACAGCTGGCGGCCACATCGAAGTTAACAAATTTTGTATATATATACACGTTCATATATGTGGGTATGTAATATATGTACATAATATGTATACATATATGCACAATATATGTAATGATAATATACATATATGTGTACATATATATGTACATATATTATGGTATACCTTAATGCATGTCCCCTTCTTTCAACACATCAATTTTCAGTTATAGCTGCATATTTCTTGAAAATGTAAACACTTAATTTTCAAACTTCTATGGTATGGCAGCACTGATTAAATAAATGTGTGTAGCGTCTATGGAAAGACAAAGTCAATATTTGGTGATAAATAAACGAAACGTGATGATATAATTCGTTTCTAATGCTAAAATCTCACAATAGTTCGCTATTATTTTCCATAGGTCGTGGCGTTGCTCGAGGAGTCGAATGCACATTCGAAACAGCCGAGTGAGAAAATTACAATGTTTGCTTGGATTCAACCGAGGAACTTACTAGCTGAGTGGTTCCAAAGAGAGTGAATATCAAAGTCTAAGAATTCATCCCCAATACATGTGACTTCACAATATCTAATATCTCGGAAAAAAAAATCTATGGATACTGATGAAATGTGACGTTCCTCTCGCGCTACAGTTTTATTTGTCATTATTCAATCTTTATTCTTTGTTTGTCAGTGCCAATCCGTTTACAGTATGTGCGTAAGGTATAGATAACAATGGGTATACTTGTGTAATCGTGACAAAACCCCCAGTTTTCATTATCTTATCTTCATACATTTTTAAATTGATAAAATGACTTATTTTCTTTCATAGGTCCAAACACTGATTCAATAAAAAAAAAAAAAAAATGCTGTTATTAGTTTAGACAAATGAACGCAAAACCATATAGGGCTACAGTGAATGTGTTCATGCGCTTATTTGCCTGAGGAACTGAAGTTAAACATTTTATTTCGAATCTTTGTTTTTAAGTTAATAAAAATTTTGAACCCCTTCTCGCTCAAAAATACCGTAACAGTAGTTAACAGAAAAAATGTAGTAAAAATATATACATATATTGAGACATGAACTACGTTAAAAGAAGAATCAAAGAAGTATATATATTGTTTCTTGTTTCTTTGGAGATTCAGTAATCGAGTAAGGTAGATGTTTATTAGTTTTGAAGATAATTTTTTACTATCGGTTTATTTGTAAAAAGAAAAAACAGTAATTGTAGAAAGAAAAGCCCGATACTGGGGTAGTCATACTTACATAAGAAAGTGTCTATCCTTGTTCAAACCTTGTCCTATTCCCAGGGGATAGACCCCCAGCAGTTAGCTGGATGCAAGTGATGTCGCAATACCTGTGCGACCCACTCATCAGCGTGGGACCTCCTACTTAGCAGAGGTTAGGATGGCGGTTTTCAAGCTGAAAGAGTGGGAAAGCTGCAGGTATTTGCGACTATTCCTGATGAATTCTAAAGGCTGGGGGTGACCTATGGCTCGGGGCCTGCATACAGGTTCCGGACTGCCATCGGGTACCTTCCCCCTGACCTGCGGAGGGGCGTGGGTCATACCTCTCTGGAAGGGGAAAGGGGATCGATGGGATGTAGCAACTACCGT
>NC_051426.1:10838972-10841472 GCF_015228065.2 Penaeus monodon | reverse complement strand
ACACTGTGAACCCACGTCAATGTTTATACATATAATAGCCACAGAGCAAAGAACACCTCACACAACACACACACACACACACACACACACCCACCACACACCACCATATACATATATCTATATATATAATACTAGTATATATCATCTTATCTATATAATTATATATATATATATATGTTATATACATATATATATTATATATATATATGGATATATATATATAGTATATATATTATAATATGTATATGTGTGGGTGGTGTGTGTGGTTGTGTGGTGTGTGTGTGTGTGTGTGTGTGAGGTGTTCTTGCTCTGTGGCTATTATAATTGTAATAAACATTGACGTGGGTTCACCAGGTCAGCTGCGTTTGTCGGTAGCGCGAAAGCATTTAGCAAAAAAAAACAGAACAACCAATAAAGACCGAGAATTATAATCAATCGTTGATGTTCATCCTCTGGGTTCCCTTAGAAATAATATCAACTAGATCTCTTTTAGCTTTCATTTAAGTCATTATGGAGCACAAAAAGTAACACTTCTGATATGCATTAAACAAAAACGCATTTAAAAGCTTAATAAAACAATACCAAGATTTGGTAAAGCCACTCTTTACGAATTTTGATATGTAGTTGAATAATAAGGTAAAGTAGTATGATTAATTTGTTAAGATTCATTGAATAAACTTAAGCCAGGTTTTCTTTATTTTTTTTTTTTTTTTGTTTTTCTATTCAAGTGCCCTGTCCTAGAAGGACGTTGGCGATCATGGGTTTTCATGATTTTTCTTGGCAATTTAGACGCGGTGGGTTTGCCGTTGCCTTCCGTCCGTCTTTTTATCGAGTCACCATCTCCATTGACCCGTTCTGGGACCGGCACTGACTTGGGCTGGCTTGCCCACCAGCGGACTAAGTAGGCAAGCGAGGTGAAAGTTCCTTGCCCAAAGGAACACTCCGCGCCGGCGGTGACTCGAACCTCGAAACAGATTGCCGCGCGACAGTCTTGAGTCCGAGGCTCTAACCACTCGGGCACCGCGTCCTATTTAGCCATGTATATGAAGTAAAATAACAAACAACAACCAACAAAAAAATCACGCCTAGCCTCCTCAAAAAAATAAACGTCTGAACACACAGGATGTAACTTTCCTCGGTTCGGGGGGCGTGGCCGCTTCCCCATGCTCCATCGGGTAAGACACACAGGGTATCTGTGTTCCAGACTGAAGTATATTTCGCGCCGTACTTATAGTGTTCTTGACGTCATGAAAACTACGTCACGAACTATACATCTTTTCATATTTATTAACTGTAAACTTACCTTACGGCTAAAAATATATATGTTACATTGTAAATAGAATAGATAAAAAATAGTCAGTTAAAGTAAAATTTTAAAATATCTACAAAAAGAGTAAAAGTAAAGACGACGAGTGTAAAATACTCGGAAGATTAGAGATTAAGACTGAAAATGAAATAAAAAATCTTTAATTTAAACATAAATAGAAAAATCGAGTAAAATGGACTTTTGGGTCTTAAGTACGAAGCAAAATGAAGACTTTATATTAATCGAAAAAAAAGAAAACGGCTATGAAAAAAGGAAAAACTCAACTAAAACTACAAAAACAATCACGGACAAATAAAGGCCAAACGAAAAAGGCTAGACCCCCCCCAAAAGAACAGGTGGAACAAGCGAAGTCCGGGTACGGCGAAAACAGGAGGAATGAGTGGCGAGGGGATGCTCTTGAAAGCCAGATGAGGAGGGACTGGGATGTTACATTATGTCATCCCGCCCTGGGTCGAAACTGTGCAGTGGAGACCTGAAATAGAGGCAAGCCTGAAGGTCCTGAGATTTATGAGGAGTGGAAATTAGAGTTTAAAAATGTGATTCTTTTCAACTCACTTAAGATACGAAGGAGCATCCTACCGTCTGCCAAAGACGCACTGGATACCCCTTCATGAGCTGGAAACTCTTGTAACTGCTGCCAAAGGAGGCAGACTTCAGAGCAGACAATATTACAGCAACAAGCAGCAGAAGCTAACAGTGTTCTCACTCAGTGCGGGCACTGGGTAATGGCTCACGAAAAGACAGAGGTCCCTACAACAAACAACAAAGAAGTATCAGCCACTTGTGCCATGAGTGGGTATGCGATGTCTCACACACCACCACACACTAACAGTTCTCTACAAAGCAAGCTAACTAGCAGTCCTCATTTTAGTGTGGCACAGGGCCAAGGGCGCCCGAATGAGGGGTCCCTAATTCAGTTAATTCTTCTTCTGATCAGGATAGGGAGCTCTTCTGGGAGGGTTGGTATGGTATCAGGTAATTGAAATGAGCCTTAGACCTTGACCAGATTCCAGATTTTGTATCCCCCCCCCCCCCCAAAGAAAAGGTCCAAAACCTCTTGTACACGCAAGCAAGGACCACGCCACTTTGTCCTAAAGGACGGGGCACCATCTCCTTCTCCCAGACGGAATGTCCTTCCTTGGTGTAAACTTGCCCTAGCTCTCGGTTGAGCTT
>NC_051426.1:10826472-10833972 GCF_015228065.2 Penaeus monodon | reverse complement strand
GCTCTTGCCCATTATCCCAGTCCATACAGGTGGTTGAAAAGGTGGTGCACGGACGCAGCCTTGCCCTCACTTGACACACCCGCCAAACTTTACAGCAATTTCAGTACCAGTATAAAAGACTTGCTATAGGCCCATAATCTGCGTTGGATCTCAGGATCTCCCGCGACGGGTTCACAATTACTCGAAAACGATAGTATTCGGTTCTATTGTGAACTTGCCAGGAGTAAATCCAGATTGCCCAGTCTATGATGCCTCAGTAGGTGGTTGGGATCCGTTCTCAGAAGAAGTTGGGTGAGGAAGTTTGCCTGGTATGTGAGCAGTGTAATGCCCACGGTAGTTGCTACATCCATCGATCCCCTTTCCCTTCCAGAGAGTAGACCCACGCCCCTCAAGCAGGTCAGGGGAATGGTACCAGAGGCAGTCCAGGACTGTTGTATGCAGGCCGAGCCATAGGTTCACCCCCAGCCTTAGAATTTCAGCAGGGGATATCGCAAATACCTGCAGGCTTTCCCACTCTTCAGTAGGAAACCGCCATCCTAACCTCTGCTAAGGTAGGAGGTCCACGCGGATGAGTGGGTCCGGCACGGTATTGCGACATTCACTTGCATCCAAGCTAACTGCTGGGGTCTATCCCCCGGGGAATAGACAAGGTTTTGAACAAGGATAGACACTGTTATTATAAAGTAGGACTACCCCCAGTATCGGGGCTTTCTTTTCTACCAATTACTGTTTTTCTTTTTACAAATAAACCGATAGTAAAAAAATTATCTTCCAAAACTAAATAAAACCTTCTTACACATTACTCGATTTACTGAATCTCCAAAGGAAACAAAGAAAAAAAATATATACTTATTTGTATTCTTCTTTTAACGGTAAAGTCATTGTCTGAATATATGTATATATTACATACATTTTTTCTGTTAACTACTGTTTACGGTTTATTTTGAGCGAGAAGGGGTTCAAAATGTTTTATTAACTATAAAAACACAGATTCTAAATAAAAATGTTTAACTTCAGTGCCTCAGCAAAATAAGCACATGAAACACAGTCCACTGTAGCCTACTATGGTTTTGCGTTCAAGGTTGTCTAAAACTAATAACAGCATTTTTTTTTTTATGGAATCAGTGTTGGACTATGATGAAAAGAAAATAAGTAATTTTATCAATTAAAAATTATGAAGATAAGATAAATGAAAACGGTTTGTCACGATACACAAGTATACATTGTTATAGTATACCTACGCACATACTGTAAAACGGATGCGCAAGACAAACAAAAGGAAATAAAGATTGAATAAAATGACAAATAAAACTGTAGAGCGAGATGAACGGCACATTTCATCAGTATCAATACGATTTTTTTTTCGAGATATTAGATATTGTACAAGCACATGTATGGGATGAATTCTTAGACTTTTATATTCACTCTCTTTGGAACCAATCAGCTAGTAGTTCCTCGGAGTTGAAACAAGCAAACATGTATTTTCTCCACTCGGCTGTTCGAT
Source organism: Penaeus monodon (assembly GCF_015228065.2). Classification (NCBI taxonomy): domain Eukaryota; kingdom Metazoa; phylum Arthropoda; class Malacostraca; order Decapoda; family Penaeidae; genus Penaeus; species Penaeus monodon. Next base: position 10,832,468 of record NC_051426.1, on the reverse strand, counting down.
GTGCATGCGACTCCTCAGAGCAACGCACGACCTATGGAAAAAAATAAGCGAACTATTGTTAGATTTTAGCATTAGAAACGAATATACCATAACGTTTCCGTTATTTATCACCAAATATTGATTTGTATTTACAATAGACGCTACCACACAGTTTATTTAATCAGTGCTGCCATACATAGGAAGTGTGAAAAATTGAAGTGTGTACATGTTTCAAGAAATATGCAGCTATAACTGAAAATTGGATGTGTGAAAGAAGGGGGACATGGAATTTAGAGGTATACATATATATGTACATAATATGTACACATATATTATATATATACCATATATATGTGCATATATGGATACATATATATTTACATCTATATACATAACACATATATGTACGTGTATAATATACAAAATTTGTTAACTTCGATGTGGGCTGCAGCTGTACAAAAGTGGGGACCCAAAAGTGTACTGAAATATAATTCCGCAACTGTGTGTGAGTATATATGTGTGTGTGTGTGTTGTGTGTGTGTGGTGTGTGTGTATGTGTGTGTGTGTGTGTGTGTGTGTGGTGGGTGTGTGGTGTTGTCGTGCGTCGCGTGCGAGCGTGTATATGTGTGTGTGTGTGTATATGTATGTGTGTGTGTTGTGTGTGTGTGTGTGTGTGTGTGTGTGTGAGTATGTGTGTGTGTCGTGTGTGTGTGTGTGTGTGTGTGTGTAGTGTGTGTGTGTGTGTGTGTGTGTCTGTGCGTGCGGTGCGTGCGGTGCGTTTGCGTAGTGTGTGTGTGTGTATATGTGGTGTTGTGTTTCACGGGTGTGTATGTGTGTGTGTGTGTGTGTGTGTGTGTGTGTGTGTGTCGTGTGTGTGTGTGGTGTGTGTGTCGTGTGCAGTAGGAATTAATTTCAGTAACACTTGCTGAGTCCCACTTTTGTACATCTGCACACTCGATTGAAAACATAGAGAGTACATACTAGTTTTTTTATGAATGAGGCGAAAACCCTAGGCGTTTGTAACAAAGAGTGTGATAGGTATAGACATAAAGACCAACAAGTGTCTTAGTATCTATTTTTGGAAACTTACGTAAACCATTTTCATCTCGTTTTCTTCAAACAATTAATAACAAAAACATGTAGTATCAGCTATCATTGACTTTGCTTTGGGATATTTTTCAAATGCGATTTCCTGGCATGGTTTGGTAAACGAAATAGCAACACCTATGGAGGTGAGTATTTCTCATTTTGGGGGCATGTTTCGGCTTTTGAATCACCATCATAAGGAGTAACAGATTCCTTAATCAGTGAGATGGAGCTGCTAGCATCAGTTGTTTTAATTAGGTTTTGCCAGGACACCTAATATTTTGACAAGTTGCCTGTGGTGTTTAGGGATAAATAGGCAGCTGACCCGACAGCTAATATTGTTTTAATCGATTCCGGATGCGAATGATATAAACACTATATATATTATCATAAGGAAGTGATGACAGCTATTATCAAAATAAAATAGAATGCAGATGGCTCTCTTTTCAGCATTGTATATCGGACAACAACCGTCTCAAATGGCATTCGTAAACATTCTCTCTCTCTCTCTCTCTCTCTCTCTCTCAAAAAAAAAAAAAAAAAAAAAGACTTTTCACTGTCAAGTCAGGTGTTTGCCTGCTGCAGGTACCACGTAACCCTGTACTACGTCTTGGGTCGAGCGTCGGCGACTAAAACCGGCAACCGTACCATATCTTGCTTGGTGAGGAGGCAGCTTAAATTACCCAGTGGCAATTTTTAAAAAAAAACAAGCGCCATCAAAGGCGGGGTCCGGTGTGGGCGTCACCGGACCATGAGACAGAGATGTTATCTCGATAAAAACACCCGGGAAGAAAGCAACGACAAACTACTTCCGTTATCTGCCAAGTCAAATCATGCAAGTCAATAATTCTAGTCTCAGCAACGGTGTGAATGGGATCACTCAGAACTGGAGTAATGTCTCGCCCGGTAGCGATACCCATGCACAGCAGGTGGGTCCAGATCGTTGAAAGATTGGACTAACACCACAAAATGGAAGTGAGCTCATTCATACTTGTCAAGAAAGAGAAGTTTGGAAGTGTATGATCGTCGACGCCCTCGCGCATGACACATAAAAAATGGAGGTGAGGCGGCATTTCCCCCTTCTTTTAACATATTAAGTATCAGTTATAGCTGCTTACCCCTGGAAACCTGAAAATGCTACACGCTTTAAAAGGCTATGTATGGCAGCTGTATCAAGTAAAATTCTTCAAATTTGCTGATACCTTTCTAAATTGTTTTCGTAGCTGCACCATCTAGCAACGGCTAATTGAACTAATGGAGGGACCATTTTTTTTCGCCTGAACCAAACATTAACACACTGATTCAATAAACAAAAAGCATGCTTCATTATATATTTTTAATATAGAACATTAGCTGAACGCAAAACCGCAGTAGGGTCACAATGAATATGTATATTTGATACTCTTTATGATAATGAATCTTCATAAATTCCTGAATATTCATTTCGCGGCTAATCCTAGCATATGTTAAACAAGAAAGAAAATATGTCTGATGTTATATGACGTCATAACATACGGGAAATCCGAGGTGAAAACTAAGCTGCCAACTGACCCTTTCTTTTTTCGAGATGGATGCAAGATCGCATCATTTGGACGAGGGAAAGCGATTTCTCTCCCAGTGAAATAATCAGAAATCCGGAATCTCCCGCTCGATGGTATACAAGTGAATAAGGTGGGAGGAGAAGGGCGCCCTGAACGACCGCCCTCATTCCGGATGCTCCTTCACCAAAGCAAAATTCTTATAAATCCCTAGCAAAAGACATTGCCAATGGAATCCTCCTCCTCTTCCCCCCCTTTAGTTCATCTCACTGCCAACATCGTCATCATCACCCAGCCAAAGCGAAACGAGTCACTATAATAGCAAAAGGAACAATTCAAAGTGTCATTGAGCAACCTTGGTCTGCCGAGGCCTCAATCGCGCCGCTAACCCGTTGCCATTATTGAACTCGAATAAAGTAAATGAACCTCAAAAATTTTGCTCTGCCTTCACAGTACTTTTGAACTTGTCGTGCCTTCAGTCGGTGTTCTCTCTTTAACTCCATTGACGGTGATAAGGAAAACTACACCTCTCCTCGGACCCGCACTCTCTCTATCACAGGGCAAACCTGTATAGAGAGGCCCAGCAGTCTGAGCGACATCTAGTGTTGTGCTTCTATCCTCCTGATCTCTTTTCCCCTTCCTGTGGTCATCTGGACCTACATAAGTCCCTCGAGGACTTTTGTTCGTCTGGGTGGTGCGCGCTTACACTGTTGTCTTTGTAGCAAGGAGTGGCAATAAGGAAGCGGGCCCAAAAACACAGAGCTCGATCATAGGCACTGAGAACGCAACCAGTCTGCCACTAGCAGGGGGTCGAGTCTAGGCTTTCCTTTCCTCACCTCTCCTCTCCCTCTCAATCACACCCATCATCCCTCACCTGGCACATCATCATCACCCGACCGATGCACCGAAAATGACCAAAATCAAATCAAGCTCTTGGTGGTCCTACCCAAAAAAGAGTGATGACCCTAGCCAATGCACTGTTTAGTGCACAGATATGAGTACTTCGGGTACTTCACCATTCATGATGGCTACTGGGCACAGATAGAGGACGACAACCATGGCTGAGAAGCTATTCTCGAAGGATGCGTCCAGACCTGGAACAACTTTGCTTCTCCCGGTAATCCCATGATAGAAGGATAAGCACCGCATTGTCTTAAAGAAAACTGGACGACAAGGTGTTACCGAGCGGAAGTAGGACATTGAGGAGAGATATAATCTCCTTCCAAGATGCCGGTTAGAAAACATCTATGTCATGGAAACCTAAATATATAATTAAGTAAGATTTTCAGACACGCTACAGCCCAAGCAAAATTAAAGAGAAGGGAAATACCTTTTCAAGGTATGTTTCCCCTGCAAATAGAATTCGAGAGGTTCACACTTTTAGACAATTGCATGAAACTGCCTTGGATATGGGCACCTTAAAACCCATGCCAAAGCAGGAAAAAAAAAAGAGCAGATGCACTGAGTGCGGCTTAATAACCCAAATCCTTTGAGGTACTGTAGGAGTTCCGTAAAAAACTGGCCTTAATGCGGCGGTGCCCATAGGTATAGTTGCCAACAGTTGTCCTACCAGGTAAGGAGCTATGAAAATCTCCCAGGAGAAAGAAAAAGAAAAGGAAACCAAACCATACAGGCCGTGGCCCAAAAGACGGCCACAGGAAACTAACTTAAAAAAACTTTTCTTCTTAAAAAAACGTTTTACTGGCCACTACATTAAAATTCTCTATTTCCTCTAACAGTTTCTCCTCAGAATACTCATCAGGGTCTCGGGAAAAAAAACAATTCCCTTACCTGATTGAGGGTTTTGTTAGGAGAACATGAAACTTTAGCCCCAGGAATGTCGCATATCGCACGCAGACAGTCATTCTCGTCTGGTGACGAAACCTCAACTATCAGGCTATCATCTCGCTGTGGGGTGATGCGAGGATCACGTTGACATACTTAAAACTTTTCGATGTACTTCGAAAATATCAAGATCCATGATTGATACACCTTCAATGGTCTTCACTACTACGTACTTACTATATGAAATATTTTCATATTTACCAGGTAAGATTCCCTTAGTGGATTGAGGAGGACTTTTCCCCTTCTTACCTGGTTTGGGAGCCCGGTAACCATTACGATTCCCATTCTTGCCATTTGAAAGCTGGAAAGGTTCCAAAGTGACAATACGTGATGTTCCAGAGGGAAGGGGTCGGGGGATTGCGTAGGCGCCCGGGAGAGAGCTAGATCTTTGTAAATTTGCAGTACTCATACAAATTGGAATTTTATAATCCTCACCCCCCCCCCCACCATGGATTCCAACGAGGGAAGCTATAGTTGGGGCTAAAAATCTCCCAACACCCCACGGGGGTAATAAGGAAATATCGCAGCCACTATTACAGTACTGATGGCAGTCGCGGGACCTATGCGCTACCGACTGAATAGTGCCTGCTTGACCCTAGCCATATTTGACCAGCCGATTGACTTGACCGGGACTTGATCAAGCCACCGTCTAACCAGAATAAAGGACCAAAGAGGTGTGTGCTAGCGCAGGGCCAGTGTGCAGCATTGCTCAACCTCCAGGACTCCTGTCTCCTGGTAATACGGGATGCCACGCACGGCAAACACATGTGGGGGAGTTCTCCCTGGTCCAAGATGGAATGAACCCGGAGGGTACCCATCCCTCTCATAGGCCTTGGTGCACCAGGAAGCCATTTTGTCTCATCCCCCACTGGGGACCCCTCCAGTATGGGGAGCCCCCTGGTCCGACTCACCAGATCATTGGGACCTCAGCCCCCCCACCGCGGCAAGGCGGATTCCGTTAGGGGGTCAGATGGCAGGAGGCTTCTGCTGTTTGTCTGCCTACCTTTTGGACTAGCAACAGCCCCTACAACTTTTCAAAGGATGATCAACATCCTACTTGGCAGTGTCCTTGGGAAGCATACACTCACATATCTAGATGATGGGATCATACACAGCAAGACATTTGATGAACACCTTAGTCATCTAGACGAAACTCTACAGGTCCTTTCACAAGCATGATTCAAGATGAATGTAGAGAGGTGTGATTTTGTGAAAACCAGCATCAAGTTTCTTGGGTTCTGTATTGACGAGAATGCCATACATCCAGATCCTGAGAAAACACGTAACATTAGTGAGATGCCTGTCCTAAGACAGTAAGTGGAGTAGACAGTTCCTCGGTGCCGCAGGATTTTTCAGACAACACATGCCTCATTTTGCAGCCATTGCTTCTCCCTGACGTGACTCACCAAAAAGAATGCCAACTTCATCTGGGGGAAAAAGGAAGAGGATGCCTTCGATCAATTGAAGGAGATTCTAACTTGCGATCCTGATTTGAGGAAGCCCGATTTCTCACGTGAATATGAGATTCATACAAATACATCCAAGGAG
>NC_051426.1:10819110-10821372 GCF_015228065.2 Penaeus monodon | reverse complement strand
GGGGAGAGGTTTTTCGTTTTTCCGGGGGCCTTTCCCCTTAAATACGATCTTGCATCCATCTCGAAAAAAAAAAGGGTATTGGAGTTTATTTTCACCTCTTTTCCCCGTATGTTATACGTCATATCATAAGACATATTTTTTTTTCTTTTTAAAACATATCTGTTTAGCCGCAAAATGATATTCAGGAATTTATGAAGATATTTATCTAAAGAGTATCAATATCTATTCTTGGACCCACTGGGGTTTTTGCGTTCAGCAATGTTCTTAAAAAAATATATTGAAGCATCTTTTTGTTTTTTGAATCATGTTTTTAATTTTTGGTTCAGGCAAAAAAAAAGGTCCCTCCATTGTTAATTCCCTTTTGCAAATGGTGCGCCCCAAAACAATTTTAGAAAAGGTTTCCCAAAAATTTGAAAAATTTTTACTTATACGTGCCATACATAGCCTTTTAAAGCGTGTAGTTTTTTCGGGTTTTTCCAGGGGTAACAGCTATAACTGATACTTAATTTTTAAAAAAAGGGGGGAAATCCCGCCTCACCCCTTTTTTTTATTGTCATGCGCGGGGGCGTCGACGATTACACTTCCAAACTTCTTTTTCGAAAATATAATGACTCATTTTCCCTTTTGGGGTGTTAGCCAAATCTTTAAAAGATCTGGACCCCCTCGTGCAGGGGTATCGTACCGGGCGAAATTACTCCGTTCGGTGATCCCTTCACACCGTTTGCTGAGACTAGAATTTTGACTTCAGATTTGTTTGGCAAAAAGGGAAGTGTTTTTTCTTCTTTTTCCGGGGGGTTTTTATCGGAACCATCTCTGCAAAAATGGTGGGTGACGTCCCACACGGACCCCCCCCTTTTGTGGCTCTTGTTTTTATTGCCAAAAAGGGTATTTCTGCCCCCCTCCCAAACAAATTGGAAAGGTCCCGGGTTTTAGTCGCCCACGATCGCCCGGCGGTATACAGGGTTTTCGTGGTAAATGCACAGCAAACCCTGCTTGACAGTGAAAAATCTTTTTTTTTTTTTTTTTTTTGGGGAGAGAGAGAGAGAAGAAGAGAAAATTTTAGAAAGCCATTTTAGACGGTTGTTGTCCATATACAAAATGCTGGAAAAAAGACATCTGCATTTATTTTTTTTTTAATAGCTGTCATCACTTCCTTTTTTATAAAATATATATGTTTATATGATTCGGGATCAGGGAAACGAATTAAAAAAAAATAAGATGTCGTGGGGCTTGCCTATTTTTAATCCCTAAAACCACAGGGGAACTTGTCAAAAATTTAGGGGCTGGCAAAAACCCAAATTTAAAAAAAAATGATGCAGCACTCCATTCATTTAAGGGTCTGTTTCTCTTATGTGGTGATTCAAAAACCGAATGCCCCCAAAATGAGAAAAACTCACCTCCATAGGTGTTGCTATTTCGTTTACCAAACCATGCCAGGAAATCGCATTTGAAAAATATCCCAAAGCAAAGTCAATGATAGCTGATACTACATGTTTTGTTATTACTTGTTTGAAGAAAACGAAAGATGAAATGGTGTACGTAGTTACCAAAAATAGATACTAATACACTTGTTGGTCATTTATGTTCTACCTATCACACTCTTTGTTACAAACAGCCTAGGGTTTTCGCCTCATTCATAAAAAATATTATGTACTCTATGTTTTCATCGAAGTGGTGCCAGATGTACAAAAGTGGGACTCAGCAAGTGTACTGAAATATAATTCCCTAACTGCACACACACACACACACACACACACACACACACACACACACACACACACACACACACACACACACATACACACACACACACACACACACACACACACACACAACCACACACACACACACACACACACACACACACACACACACATACATATACACACACACACACATATACACGCTCGCACGCACGCACACACACACACACACACACACACACACACACACACACACACACACACACACACACATATATACTCACACACAGTTGCGGAATTATATTTCAGTACACTTGTTGGGTCCCACTTTTGTACAGCTGGCAGCCACATCGAAGTTAACAAATTTTGTATATATATACACGTACATATATGTGTTTATGTATATATATGTACATATATATGTATACATATATGCACATATATATGTATATATATACATATATGTGTACATATATATGTACATATATATGTATACCTATAAATGCATGTCCCCCTTCTTTCAACACATCAATTTTCAGTTATAGCTGCATATTTCTTG
>NC_051426.1:10801610-10806610 GCF_015228065.2 Penaeus monodon | reverse complement strand
TTCTATTTGTATTTTCCTGGCACCAGTCTCTCGCAAATAACAACGGGATGTTATTGAATTGAACCCTTTTTATTTTTTCTAATATTTCAAGTATTCATTGTTTTATAAACTAAATCTTTAACTCTCCACCAACTTTATTAATTTAATTCAAAGCTTTGATAATTTATTACTTTTTAATTTTCCTTCATTGAATTTGATTGGATTTTACGCATTTTTTCGATGGTTCTTTTAAGAGTTTTACTTATTTCTTTATTTTATGTTATTAATGATTTTACCACTTTTATTATATGAATATCATGATTTTATATTTTAGACATTATTTTAACGTTGGTTTTATCTTAAGATATAAGAAAAGAACCACAGTTAACGTGGGGAGGTAGAAACGGCAGACAGGAGGATTCAGGGATTGGTCTTCGTCCTGTTAGGCTGCTAAAGAGCCCCCGGAATGGGCTTCCCTTAAAGCTAAGTGGTTGTGAAGACACATAGACTCAGGAAGTGAGATGCATTTGTGGAAATATTTGTTCGGGGGTGACACTAGTGATTCGGTGCCTTATTTATACATTTATTATTTTAGTGTTTGTATGTTTGTATGCTTTTATTATCTTGATGAATATTTTATCCTTTTACATTCTTATATCACCGTTTCCCTCGCAGTGACATGTAAAAGGAAAAAGGAAACCAAATAACCAGCTCTAATTTAATACTTTAATATTCTACCCATTGCGTTGGAGAGTTCTCCCCGCACGCGCCTCTCCTCGGCTAAAGTCACGCCTACCGCCATTTATATCTTCGCACCCAACACGTACACCACACACACACGCTACATTTACATATACACAATCTATTGCTCCTTTCCTCACATAGTTTTCTACACTATCCCGCTGCTCACAACTACATACTCGATCCCATACGATAACTAAATGGGTGGCGGCAGTGACGCTTGTGTTTGCAATTCACTACAAGTATCAAGAGAAATATAGGACACTTTATTACGCCCATCACTGTTTCCACAAATTCCATCTCCTCTTTAAGCAAAAGTATCTAAATTATTCTAACGATTTTTTTTTTTTATCCCACTCGAGCTTCCCTTTGAGCTAGTCCTCCATTTTGCAACTGCGACTGCACACGCTTCCTTTGCATGCTAAGTTCTTTTTTGGCACTTTCGGTATATATCTGCATCGCCTGTATTAAGACCCAATCCTCCCTCGGGACCCAACCCTCCTAAAGAGCGAATCTGCTATTTGGGACCTGATCCTGCCTCTCTCCGAACCTAGTGGTCTGAAAAGGAAAATGGCTGGTATTGATATATACGATAATGATAGGTTTAATATTATTATCATTATAATGATTATTATAATCACTGTTAATATGGTTTAGCATTATCTATACTGGCAATGTTGGATAGGGGACGCTGGTTAATTTCCGTCAGAAATCCTCTACCATCTTATAATGTTTATTGTTACTGGTCCCATCATTAACATTATCCTTTTATCCTTTTCAATATATACTTAATTAATTAGATGATAAGCATTCTCATTACAACTGATGGATCTATAATTATTGCTTTCTTCATTACTGTAACTACTGTTATGAGTATTTTCTTTTATTTCTCCTTTGTTATACCTTGTAATCATCTGTCAGGATGGCCGAGCGGTCCAAGGCGCTGCGTTCAGGTCGCAGTCCGGTCTTCCGGGCGTGGGTTCGAATCCCACTCCTGACACAATTTTAAAAGGACATGTAAAGTAATGCTTTTTTGTTACACATATTCAGAATTACATCATTATAAAGAAAATCTACCCATCACAGGGAAAAAGGTTGACGTGCTGTCTGAACATTAGCGAAGTTCAAGCAACTTTCACTTTTCACTACCTCATGTGAACGTAAAAGGGAAGGACAGAGATAGACTAATTTAGAAACGTAATATTATAAGCATGGCCTGGATATGCAAAATATAAAGAGTAAGCTTTTATCGTCAGGTTATTGGTTATTGCCAGAACTTGATAAGAATTTCCACGTTAATAATGGAATTCTAACATATAAAAGGCTCTAGTAAAAGATACTGACAGATCAGAAACTTTATTAAGATTCACACAATTTGTTTTTCTAAATAATATTGCTCTACCTTTCAACCGCTGTAGCCATAACCTGCAAAGGACAAGACAGAGTGTTAATACCTCCGTCAGAACAAATGAAACCCTATTCATATTCTTGAAGAATTGCATTATGCTGCAACTGAATGTCTACAAAATCACAAATACAACAGTGAGAAAATAATAATAAAAAGACACCCAACCTCCGGAGGGCTTGCAGTACTGGTCAACAGTGACGTACTTTGCTTATCACGGCTGCCGTCTCCCGAGGAATCTCCGTGGTGTTTAAGGCTCGGAAACGGCTTTTACAATATATATATTAAACGGTAAAAAAACTCACCATTTTACATTCCCTGATACTAATGGCTGCTGTCTTTGAATAGTATCAGAGGATATCTGCCGAAGAGATATTAAATATTATGGAGTTCGTAAGTTTAAATTCTTATATATATACACACATACACACCTATCACACACACACACACACACACACACACACACACACACACACACACACCACACACACAACACACACACACACACACACACACACACACACACACACACACACGCACACACACACACACCACACACATACACACACACACACACACACACACACATACACACACACACACACACACACACACACACATATATATATATATATATATATATATATATATATATATATATGTATATATATGTATATATATCGTATAAATATGTATATATATACATATATGTTTGTGTATATATACATATATATGTAATATACATACACACAAATAGCAAACATTATCCCGATCACATTCACAATGAAATATCACAAAAAACAAAAAAATGGGTTTTCCTTATTTTTCCGAGATATTAAGCATATTCAACTGAATTTTCCAAGAGGAGGATCAAACAATCAGAACTAACATCGCTTTGGAAATCCGTTCACGACTTAGAAGAGTATTCCGCACTCGTTCTCCTTTTCCTTTGAAATGCCTAAGCAGGTTCTTTTACAGGCCATCCTTCTGTTCTGGCATGTGGGTGCACTCTTGCGTCTACGATAGAGATAATCATGATAGTGTTACTGGACATAATCTTAGTAACAACGATAACGACAAATATCAAAATCACCGTTACTATTGTTATCTTTACTGATGCCACCAACTATTTCTATTTTTCAAATTTCATATGCATGCAATATATCTTTATTCACTTCTCTTTGTCTGGACGCAAGAGAAAGAACAGCGTAGTCAGGATGGCCGAGCGGTCCAAGGCGCTGCGTTCAGGTCGCAGTCCGGTCTTCCGGGCGTGGGTTCGAATCCCACTCCTGACATGGGTTTTAAAAGGACAGCCAGAGAGAGACAATTGCATGTTCAACTTTTAAAGTTATCTCAGTATCAGCTGAACCTGATCTTATTTCTGTTGAAACACATCGTCGGGGATACAGACTACCACGCTGTCTGGCACTCTTATAACTACACTTTACTAGTCATCATGTAAATGTTTGCGCGCGTCATAAAACTTTTCATGATACAGTGGATATTCGATATGCAAAAGGGCCTCATCAAAATGTATTAATAATCAATAATTTTATTAAGAATCATACAAGTTTCTCCATGTTAGTTGATGACGTAGGTCTACATTTCAGCCGCTGTAGCCATAACCTGCAAAGGACAATGTAGAGTATTAATACTTCTATCAGAACAAGTGAAACCCTATTCATATTCTTGAAGAAGTGCATTATGCTGCAACTGAATGTCTACAAAATCACAAATACAACAGTGAGAAAATAATAATAAAAAGGCACCCTACCTCCGGAGGGCTTGCAGTACTGGTCAACAGTGACGTACTCCTGCTGCTGGACGGTTGTGGTCACGTACTGTGGCACTGTCTCCGTCACGTAGTGAGGCACTGCCTGGGTCTGCGTCACATAGCGGGGCACGGCCTGGGTCTCTGTCACGTACTGGGTGGTGTACTGGACGGAGAGATGGGGCGCTAAATTAACTTCAAAGCCAACTAAGATATAACGTTAAAGAAAATGAGAGAAATTGAGATGAATAAATAAACAAGAATGCGTATATTTTTACTGAACTATCTGAAGGTGTAAGCGAAGCTAGACATGATAAAAATAGTTAATAGTTACTTACCGCGGTGTGGTACTGTGTCTGGGTTTGGTATCGGGTCACAGTGACATAATGGGGCACCGACTGCGTCTTGGTCACGTATCTGACCTCAGGAGGGCACGGCTGGAAGGTTAAAATAGATAGTTTAGAAATTCTAAATGGAATTTATCGTGACACCTTTGAAGCCAGTCATGAAACACTTCGCAATTCAGGCAGGTCTTTGTCTGAGGACTGCAAATGGAAATGAAATGGGACTTTGTATTATGAATAAAATATATCGGAAAGTATACAATTAATATTTCCAACCTTTGCGTAGCCATACTGGGCCTCCACGACCGCTGCTGCCAGAAGGATGGTTGCGAAAACAGCACTGCAAAGATAAGGAAGCAAATTTTTATTTAGTATATCAATTCAGTATATATCCTAAAATGATAAAAGGATAAAAAAGATGCACATATGCTATTGTCGTTTTCCGGGCAGATATTACAGTTTCAAGCGACTAACCGAATCATACTGGAGATGTGTAAGTGACGCTGGTGCCAGATCAAACCACTGATGAGCACTGCAGAAACAGCTTGCTGTCGACGGACTTATATTCTTGGATTTTCTCCTTCCTGGCCTTCCCGCCCAATCTACAAGGTCGCCGCATGAGATAAAATGCGGCTTGAATTTATAGGTTAAGCTTGTATTATAAATATCACAAAAAAAAAAAAAAGTGTCGATAATGCATCTCGGAATTGTAAAGCATATATGAATAAGAGTATATTACATGGTATAATAAAGAAAATAT
>NC_051426.1:10784110-10789110 GCF_015228065.2 Penaeus monodon | reverse complement strand
CAGACAGTTACCGACTGTATTTAAGCCTAGGACTTTGCCATATGAGCACCGAAGCTCAGTAATGAAATATTGGATACTGTCGAGTCCACGATGGAAACCTTGTTTACATTCTGACTGAAGGTACAGGTGGAGGTACAGTAGATTATATTCCCAATGGAATTAAAAATAATAATAATAATAATAATAATAAACAAATAAAAAAAATCAAACATGAATCGCTCGAGCATGACACGTTCAGGCAGCGGCAGACCCTTCGTCAGGTGCGACTACGCGTCAAGGGGTTCGCGACCACGGAGGCCGACGTGTACAGGCATGACAAGGCGACGTCCTGACGAGGTGGCGGAGGAGGGAATCTGTCAGACCTAAAATCAGCTAAGAAGATTCCGCGTAGGCCTGTCCTTTGGCAAGGGGTCCGTGATCCAATTGGGCTCGCTAAAAAGACATCAACAGTGTAAAGAGCTGAACCGCTTGTAAATATTTTTCTTGCTCCTCTCTTAACGCGAGTAGTGTAATAAAAAAAAATTAAACTGTAACAAACCTCATCATAAAACCAACCAATTCACAACCCTCTTTAACAAAGCACAAGTAGAGAAACGTCTGCCCGCAGCCAACCACCGAGAGAGACGCGCCGCACGGAAGCTTGAACAGGGAAATGTTCGCTCACTTATATCACTCGTTGGGAAATCCCGCCGGCAGAAAACAGCGGGAGTGGAAATAATCGGACCTTTGATATTAAGCAAAAGAACGATGAGAATAAGTAATTTTCATGAATCCTCCCAAGCTACTTAAGAATTAAAAGTACGGGCGAGCTAGTTGAGTTCTTGCCCTTGTTGACCTGGACGTAAATAAATAAATAAATAAATAAAAAACAAATAAATAAATAAATAAATAAATGTCACATAGAAAAAAATATAATCAAAATATCTAAACCAAATCCTCTCTGATGGGGAATAGATTAAAAGATCTTAGATTCGAACATCATGTATAATTTGGCAAGGACCGGACTATCCATCGCGCTATCCTGGAATATCCTTATTCTCACGTGGACAGTTCCAATAACTTATTCACTGGTTCGTACAATTTTTCAGTTGTCTCACGGTGATAAACGTCTTGTGTTTAAAAAAAACAACTAATATTGTTCTTGCCCGAACTCGCCATGTACTTCATAGGTTATCTTGACACATCATGGAATATGCGCTATTCCGTAAGATTCTACACAAGCGAAACAGGCCGAGTTTCATTGATTTGTAAATAATTGCCAGAGCTGCAGGTTTTATGATAAGCAGGAATAACGTCATGAAAAAAGAAGTTTATCATCTGTATTTTTTTTAATATACCTATTTTGTTAAATTTTCAACTCAGTTTATACTTTGTTTTTCTTTCTCCGTATATTTTAACTTAGAAGAGCAGTGGCAATATGTGAAAGAATATCCTCATTGCAATATTTTAGAAAAGCTTTTGCGAAGAGTTTGATAAGTAATAAATAAAAAATAAATGAATGATAAATAATCATTAACACAGCTAAGGGAATATTGGATCAGCTTTAAGGATCTTAGGATTTGCAATATTTATGCAACCATGGTAGAGAGTATAATGCAAACGCAATTTAAGACTAAAGATATGACCATTACAGTGTATTAGTAAGATCGAATCAAATTTTACCTATTATTTTATGTAGACGAGAGAGAAAAGTGTTCACAATTCACTGATATTTATGAAACGTTCGCCTTAAGATTATGACCAGAAGTGCATTAGTTTGAAAATTAAGGATTTTTTTCTATTTTTTGAGCATCAGCTGGTCAGGAACAGTAAAGGAATAGCAAACAATCTTGAAAGTAATGATTAATGAACTATGATAAGAATGACTTACTTATTGTTATTGTACTAACAGAGAAAACAGTAAGGCTCATATTGATAACTATGTCATCATGACAATGATAAGATAGAGAAAGTAATGATAATGACATAATTACAGTAAATTGAAGATGAAATTGATATCAATTATATCAATAATAATAATTATTAATGATAGCAATAATAACGATAATAACGATAATGATAATAACAAAATGTTGATAAGTATACTACTATTACTAATGATAGCAACAATAATGATGACGATGAAAATGATAACACTGGTCAACAGCAAAAAAATCGTCAGTAATTTTTAACTGATTTTAGACAATTTTGATGCGCTGAATCCAAAAATAACATTGATTTTGCTCAATCAGGTCAAATTTGTGTTCTGTTGCCAAATATTGTTTCTTACGGTTGTTGTTCATACATAAGGGTATTAGCATTTTCGTGGCGGGTATTACGATATAATTTTCAAGTTGCGACCGCACATTTTATGCTAACAAACATTTTTTCCTTATTCAGATGAATGATATGGATTCGTCCAGAAGGTCTTGCAGAAATAAGCCGGATGTATTCTGCTACAACTGCGGCGAATACACCGTTGTTCCTAACAGGAAACCAGTCACAAGTTTCGTAAAGCGTACTTATCATGCTTATTTTGGCATGAAACTTGGTGATCAGGACAAAGCTTGGGCGCCTCACATGGTCTGCAAGAAATGCACATAGTATCTACATTGCTGGACCCATGGAAAGAAGGACAGGCTGAAGTTTGGAATTCCTATGGTTTGGAGAGAGCCGAAAAACCATGTCAGTGACTGTTACTTCTGCGCTATTAATTTGACTGGGATCAACAGAAAGAACCAGAGCAGCCTCAAGTATCCTGATCTTGAATCAGCACGTCGTCCTGTACCTCACTGTGATGAAGTTCCAGTACCTGTCACAGCAGAACTTCCTGAGTTAAGTGACGAAGAATTCTCCAGTATTGAAGACAATGAAGAAGTAGTTCCTAGCGATGATGCCGATGACGCTCCGCATCCCTTTTCCCAGAAGGAGCTAAATGATCTTGTCCGTGACCTCAATTTGCCAAAATCATCCGACGAATTGTTGGCATCAAGACTGAAAGAAAAAAACCTTTCTGACAGTACTCGCATCACTTTCTACCGCAACAGACATCAAGAATACCTTCGTTTTTTCTCTGAAGAGAAAGACTTGGTGTACTGTACAGATGTTTCACAGCTTCTGCACAATCTTGGATTGCCACAGTACCAACCTGTAGAAAGGAGACTGTTTATTGACAGCAGCAAGAGATCGCTGAAAGCCGTTCTGGTGCACAACGGCAACCAGTTTGCCTCTATACCGCTGGCTCACTCGATTACACTAAAGGAGAAGTATGAAGCGGTGAAGTATCTGCTGGAGAAAATTCGTTATTGTCAGCATGAGTGGATGATCTGTGTTGACCTGAAGATGGTGAACTTTTTGTTGGGACAGCAGTCCGGTTTCACCAAGTACCCGTGCTTTCTGTGCATGTGGGACAGTAGGGACCGCGCTCAGCATTACACGAAAAAGGAGTGATCTCTGCGGGAGGAATTGGAGCCTAGCAGATCAAAGAACGTCATCAACGCCCCTCTGGTGGACAGAGACAGGATGCTCTTCCCACCCCTGCACATTAAGCTTGGCTTGAGGAAGCAGTTCACCAAAGCTCTGGACAAGGATGGTGGCTGCTTCACTCACCTGTGCCATGCTTTTCCAGGAGTGACCATGGAGAAATTGAAAGCTGGCATCTTTGACGGACCTCAACTACGTCAGCTCATCAGAGATCCAGAGTTTGAAAACTCAATGAATAAAGTCGAACTGGAAGCGTGGAAGGCATTTGTTCTGGTCGTAAAGAACTTCTGGGATCAATGAGCGACGAGCAGGGGGAGAGATTTCATCAAGACATGAAGGAGATGGAGACCAGGTATCAGGGACGGTGGGATGCAGTCATGATGGCCGATTACTGTTGTATTTTGAAGAGAGACATCCCTGCCGCTGTACATTCGAGGAGCTCAAAGAAACGAAAGTGTCAGCACTGAATGATCAATGGTGACCAAACATCTAGTTTTCATGCATCTGTCTTTATTAGTGTCCTGTCTACTGATCAACTGATCAATTCTGATCGATGTTCAGCATTGATCAGTAGATATTGTATTAGTTACCAATGTAATGCAATGTTGATGTCAATACAGATACCGATCAATGTTTGCAACATGTCGATAATTATAAATTGGGTGAAAAAAAACACAAAAAAATCGGATGAATAAGTAACACAAATAAAACAAAAATGCCGCTGTAATGTATTCAACTTCGTAAAAAAAACGATTTTTCCTATATTCACTTAGTTGAAAAACTTGACTTGATCGGGGAAAATCAATGGCATTTTTGGATTCAGCGATGCAGATTTGCTCTTAATCAGTTGAAAAAACTAAGACAACTTACAAAAAATATTTTTTTGTAACCCAGTGTAATGATAATAGTAATAATAACAGTAGTAGTTGTAATAGCAATGGTAATGATAATAAAATAAAAATGAAATTGTAACGATAATGATGATAAATAATAATAATGATAATAATAGCAGTAATGATAATGATAAAGATAATGATAACAAAAATAACAGTAGTAGTGATGTCCATAATAATAAAAAATTTAATAGTGCTGATAATGATAATAACTGTGATAATAATAATAATAATGATAATTATAATTATAATGGCAAATGTGATAATTATAATGATAAAAAATAATGATAATATTAATATTGATAATAATAACAATAACGATAATAGTTATCACCATAATCATAATAATAATAGTAATAATAATAACAGCAACATTAACGGTAATAACAATAATGATAATGATACAAATGATAGTATTGATGATAATGATAATAACAATACTGGTGATAATGATATTGATGCCACTCATAAAAATGATAATGATGATGATTATAAACGTTAATGATGATAGCAATAATGATGATGATGATGATGATAATGATAATGATGATAACGATGATAATGATAATAATAACAATAATAATAAAAGGGTAATAATAATAGTGATAGCAATAATAAACTATAAAAATAATAATGATAATAATA
>NC_051426.1:10734110-10739110 GCF_015228065.2 Penaeus monodon | reverse complement strand
GCAAATACTTCAATTTTTACAAAACTAATTTAATCCTATTTACCATTTGCATCAATTTAAATGTGATAATTTTACTTAGATACTCCCCCAAAGTGGGGGAAGGGGATCTAGACATTCACACACACATCAATATATGAGCATGTTTTCGTATCATCACCACATTCTATATATTCTTACATTCAATTTTTTATATTCTTTTCTAATGCTTGAAGTTCCGTCGGCCATGCACGCCAGTGCCATCTTTTCTGGTGGCAATTAGGGTGTCGCGCGATGACTCGTAACACCCAAAAGCCGTCTCGTGGTCGGAGACGAGACATATCTATCTATCTATCTATCTATCTATATCTATCTATATATCTATCTATCTATCTATCTATCTATCTATCTATCTATATCTATCTATCTATCTATCTATCTATCTATCTATCTATCTATCTATCTATATATATAGGCCGTGGTGACCACGGCGGCTCAGACATGAACCTACCGTCAAAAGAAAGAGAAGGCCGTGGTAGCCGAGTGGTTAGAGCATCGGACTCAAAGACTGTCACGACGGCAATCTGAGTTTGAGTCACCGGCCGGCGCGTTGTTCCCTTGGGCAAGGAACTTCACCTCGATTGCCTACCGTCATGGGAGTCCACAGTCCAGTGGCATGTTCCGTGCCGGTCCCAATTCAACCCCGATGAATGGGGAGGGTTGACGGCAGGAAGGGCATCCGGTCGTAAAAACGTGCCAAACCGTAGTGAAGATGCGGATATAAGAAAATCCGCACCGGCGACCCATGATGAACATGGAAAAGCCAGTTGAAGAAGAAGAAGAAGAAGAAGAAGAAGAAGAAGAAGAAGAAGAAGAAGAAGAAGAAGAAGAAGAAGAAGAAAAGAAGAAAAAAAAAAAAAAAAAAAAAAAAAAAAAAAAAAAAAAAAAAATATATATATATATATATATATATATATATATATATATATATATATATATTGAATGCAAGTGGTTAGAGCATATATATATATATCAATCAATAACGGTATGCTCATGTTTGAGCAGCCGTGGACCTCTCCACCATCCTTCGCCACTAAACTCGATCTTACGCTTTTCTTTCCACTTATACCATCGACAGCCCGCAAATATCTTTGATATTGTCGCTCAGTCTTGTCTTCGGTTTGCCTCTTCCTCTGTTTCCTATCACCATCCCTGTCAGCAAGTTTTTCTCAATACTTTTACTTCTCATTACATGACCAATAAACTTTAATTTCCTCTTGTTCAAGATGTCCAACAGTCGGTCCCCACAATTTATTTTTCTCAGCACTTCATCATTCGTCTTCTTCTCTGTCCAGCTAATACGCAGTACTCGTCTGTAACACCACATTTCAAAACTATTGATCTTTTCTTGTCTATCTACTTCAACACCCAACACTCAGAACCATATGATGCAATTGGGAAAACTAATGAGTTCAATAACCTCAGCTTTGTCCGTAAGGTAATGCTTCGGTCTTTCCAGATGTTATTGAGAGCAATTGTGGCGCTTTTGGCAATGGTGATTCTTCTTTTTATCTCCGGTGAATCATCATATGTATTAGTTAAAACAGCTCCAAGATAAGTGAACTCTTTCACATTTTCCACAATCATTCCATTGATTGTAACATGTTCATCATTGTTCATTGCCGGTTATCTTTGAATCTTCATGATCTTAGTTTTCTTGGCATTAAGAAATAAGCCAGCCTTTTCGCTTGCTTCTCTAACTTTATCTAGTAGTTGTTGTAGTTCAGTGATACTGTTGGCAATCAAAACTATATCATCGGCGTACCTCAGATTTGATATTTTGTATCCTCCAACATCCACAGTTCCTTCAAAATTCTCTAGAGCACCTCTCATAATTTTTTTCAAAATATATATTAAAGAGGTGCGGAGACAGAATGCAACCCTGTCGTACTCCTTGTTTGATTTTCGAACCATTCTGTTAACCCATAAGTGGTTCTTACAGCTGCTTGTTGTTGGTCATACAAGGCTTTTTAATTGGATGATGTGTTTTGGAAACTTCATATCGTACATGTTATTCCAGAGGATATCGTGATCAACAGTATCAAAAGCTTTCACATAATCGATGAAACACAGGTATAGGTCTTTTTGATGTTCTCTGTTTTTCTCTATGATCAATTTTAAATTTAGAATCTGGTTTCTGGTACCTTTTCGGGGCGAAAACCTGCTTGTTTCGTCTGCAATTTCCTCTCTTAACTTCAACTTCATTCTTTCAGCAATAATTTTCAACAAAATTTTGCTGCTGTGACTTATTAAGGCAATTGTCCTATTATTGTTGCATTGGAGTGCGTCACCTTTTTTTAGGTATGGGAGTAAAGACTGATTTTACCCAGTCTTCTGGCCATTTTCTTTCATTCCATATTTTTGTACAGAGTTTTGTAGAAGAAGTATTCAACACTTTCGCAAGAATTATTAATTAGTTCTACTGTTATTTCATCTATTCCGGGGCTCTTGTTATTCTTTACTTCTTTTATGGCTTTTATAACTTCGTCTAGCAGTGGCGGTGGTTCATCCTCGCTGTCATTGAGTCTAATTAATGTTGTTGTTAGATTTTTATTCTTTTTGTATAAGTTGGAACAATATTGATTCCATCTATCTTTGACTTCTTTCCATCACATAAAACAAGTCCATCTTCAGTTTTGATAGTGTCCATTGTAAGTTTAATTTTCGTGTGATGTTTCGTACTCCTTGGTAGAGTTCTTTAGTTGTCTTATTGATAGAAACAGTTTTCAATTCTCTGGCAATGTTCATGTAAATATTTTTCCTTATCTTGTCGCAATAATTTTTTGAATTTTTGTATTTTGTTTTTTGTAAATTACTTTTTCAACTGGATTATTGATACCTTTTTTTTTTAGGCATCTTCTTGTTTCAATTTCACTTAGTGTTTTTTCAGATATCCAGGGGAATTTGTCTTTTTCTTTTTTGCGATAGTTTCTTAAGCAGTGCTCAGCAAGAGTTCTTTTCCTTCTTCCCATAACTCATTCGGTGTTTTATCATCTTCACATTGATTGAGTATTTCAAATTTGTTTGACACTGCAATTCTGTAATTGTTATCAAGAGTTTTGTAGTCGAGCTTTAGAGGTGGTGTTGGAAAGCTCCATCTTTTTGAGTCTTATTTTAAAGTCGATAGTTAGTAGTTGGTGGTCACTGTTGCAGTCGGCACCAGGTCTTGTTTTGGAATTTTTTATGCAACTCTTCCATTTTTGGTTCAGCACAATGTAGTCAATTTGGTTGCGTGTTCTTTTGTCTGGTGAAAACCACGTGTACAAGTGTCTTGGGTGGTGTTGGAACAATGTATTGGCTATAACTAAATTATTTGTACTACAGAATTCAATAAAATCTTTACCTCTTTCATTTATATCTCCAAGGCCGAATTCTCCACAGGTGTCATTTTTTAGATTATTTTTTCCTACTTTGGCATTGAGGTCTCCTATGATCACTTTTACATCTCTGTTAGGGATTGTGTCTAAAGTATCTTGGAGAGAGTTATAAAAAAATTCCATTTCTTCATCACTTGCAATATTGGTTGGTGCGTAGCATTGTATGATACTAATATTATGAGGTTTTGCTTGTATTCTGACTTTTAAAATGCGATCATTTATTGGGCTTGTACCCAATTAGTGCATTTGCAGTTTTTTTTCGTGAGAAACATAGCAACTCCGTGACTATAATTTCCTTCTTCTTTTCCAGAAAAAAGAACTGTCTTGTTTTCTTTAGTTTTGAAACTTCCATTACTTTTCCAATTGGTCTCACTGATTCCTAGTATTTGAATGTTTTATCTATCCATTTCGTTACAGACAGTATGTAATTTACCCATCTCTTTCATTTTCCTTACGTTCCACGTTCCGATTTTTAATGTGTTTCTTAATTGGACCTGTTTTCTTTATCTTCTTTGTCTTCCAGATGCATATTTAACATTGTCAGCCTGGTTGCCCACTAACTAACGCGCCCCTTGATAACCCACGCGACGGGCGATGTGGTATGAATTATCGTTTCTGTATTTAATCATTGGTGTAGAGGTTTGTCAGGAGAAAATAAAAGTTGAGTGGAATCCCCCAGGCTCCTACTCAACTCGCAGTCTCCAACTAATTAGGAGGAACTATCTCTGCCGCTTTTAAAACAGTTACACTGTAATACGCCAGACATATTATTTGGTGAAACCAGTAATCAGTAGAACTGAAGGTGTTTTCACCAGATATCCACTGCCCTACTGCCGACAGTTTCACCGCAACCCTGGTATAGGGAGCTAATAGGGTGCTATCCTTGTTCAAGGGAACCCTAAGGTGCAGTTTATTGTCTTACCCAGGACAAATATATATATATATATATATATATATATATATATATATATATATATATATATATATATACACATACACATGAGGCCGCGGTAGCTTTTCTTTCCACTTGTACCATCGACAGCCCGCAAATATCTTTGATCATGTCGCTCAGTCTTGTCTTTGGTTTACCTCTTCCTCTGTTTCCCATTACCATCCCTGTCAGCAAGTCTTTCTCAATACTTTTACTTCTCATCACATGACCAATAAACTTTAATTTCCTCCTGTTCAAGATGTCCAACAGCCGGTCCCTACAATTTATTTTTCTCAGCACTTCATCACTCGTCTTCTTCTCTGTCCAGCTAATACGTAGTACTCGTCTATAACACCACATTTCAAAACTATTGACCTTTTTCTTGTCTATCTACTTCAGCACCCAACACTCAGAACCATATGATGCAATTGGGAAAACTAATGAGTTCAATAACCTCAGCTTTGTCCGTAAGGTAATGCTTCGGTCTTTCCAGATGTTATTGAGAGCAACTGTGGCGTTTTTGGCAATGGTAGTTCTTCTTTTTATCATTCCATTGATTGTAACATGTTCATCATTGTTCATTGCCGGTTATCTTTGAATCTTCATGATCTTAGTTTTCTTGGCATTAAGAAACAAGCCAGCCTTTTCGCTTGCTT
>NC_051426.1:10701610-10704110 GCF_015228065.2 Penaeus monodon | reverse complement strand
TCATTTCACAGCCGGGCTTTTAAAGTAATGATAGGTTGACTCCTCTCTCTCTCTCTCTCTCTCTCTCTCTCTCTCTCTCTCTCTCTCTCTCTCTCTCTCTCTCTCTCTCACGCACACACTCTCTCTCTCTCTCTCTCTCTCTCTCTCTCTCTCTCTCTCTCTCTCTCTCTCTCTCTCTCTATATATATATATATATATATATATATACACTTATATATACATATGAATATATATATATACACATATGAATATACATATATATATATATATATATATATATATATATATATATATATATATATATATATATATATATATTTTTTTTTTTTTTTTTTTTTTTTTTTTTTTTTTTTTTTTTTTAATACACAGATTTTTATCCGAATTCATGAAGGACTTTACTAAATACTCATAAAATAGAAAAAAAATCTTAAAATGGACATACATATTAATGTATACAAATGCAGACAAAGAGATAAATGAAAAGGAGGACAGACAGAGAAAGAGAGATTGAGAGAGAGAGAGAGAGAGAGAGAGAGAGAGACAGACAGACAGACAGACAGACAGACAGACAGAGACTGGAAAGAAAAATCCAGAAGCATCCTTACCGAGTTTCTTCCCTATAGCACCCTCATTTTCTGTGAGTGTTCGCATTGTCCATAATTTCATCCTGGATCTGGACTCTTAATCTAAATCAATAATTCATGGACAACGGACTCATAAAACTCATCACATTCCGCCAGTACCATTCGCATAATCCTGCTGATAGACTAAGGTTTTCTAAGTAAGAATCTCTAAGTAAGAATCTCTAAGTAAGAATCTCTAAGTAAGAATCTCTAAGTAAGAATCTCTAAGTAAGAATCTCTAAGTAAGAATCTCTAAGTAAGAATCTCTAAGTAAGAATCTCTAAGTAAGAATCTCTAAGTAAGAATCTCTAAGTAAGAATCTCTAAGTAAGAATCTCTAAGTAAGAATCTCTAAGTAAGAATATCTAAGTAAGAATCTCTAAGCAAGAATCTCAACAAGAACATCTGATTTCTAGATATAACGTAAACAATTAGATATGCTAATGTGCCATCAATGACCACTGAAGGGTCGAGCACACCCTCGCTTTTGAAAAAAAAAATCAATCTATATCTGTCTATCTATCTATCTAACACACACACACACACACACACACACACACACACACACACACACACACACACACACACACACATATATATATATATATATATATATATATATATATATATATATATATATATATATATATATATATATATATAAGAGCGAAGCACAAAGTAAAATAGCAAAAGAACTTTAATAAAACTGGAAAGACATCTACCTATCATGAAATCCACTGTGTCTATGAAAATCTAAATTTATAATTCAGCTTACCTAATACTTACCATTATATAACACTAATTTGATAACACTTAACGGAAGAAGTTTCTGAAGACGGAACATGATGAGGAAAACAACAACCTTTCCTTGATTAGTTTCATGCTATGAACAAAAATCCAAAGGTAAAATTAATGGAAACCGCACCATGGCTAAGGCGATTTATCAACGGAATTCTGAGAACCACCATAGCAAAGCCGGATGTAAAAAAAATGCGAACTCACCTAAGCACTTAAGGACGAGTGACCAAATTAAGAGAAAAAGAAATTTATATACAGTGTATACACACACACATACACACACATGCACACGCACACGCACACACACACACGCACACACACACACACACACACACACATATATATATGTATGTGTGTGTGTGTGGTTCTTCGACTGAATCTTTTGGTATTTTGTTTCTATTGGGTAAAACATTTTCGACTTTCTTAACCTCGGAGCTCTTTCAAGAACATAATTTGGAAATGATGTGGTTCTTTTGTCCATTTTGTATGGTCCAGGCTAATATCTATCAGCCCTCCCCCCCCTCTCTATCTGTTTGTCTGTCTATCTGTCTATATCTGCTTATCTGTCTATTTGTCTGTCTGTCTGTCTCTCTGTCTCCCCCCTTCTTTCTCTCCTCCCCTCACTCTTCCCCAATTAATCTCTCTTTGTTCCTCTCTTTCACTTTTCCCCTCTCTCTTCTCCTCTTAATCTCTCCCCTCTCTCCCTCTTTCTCTCTTCTCCTCTTAGTCTCTCTCTCTCTCTCTCTCTCCCTCTTCTCCTCTTAATCTTCTCCTCTTAATCTCTCTCTCCCCCTCTCTCTTCTCCTCTTAATCTCTCTCTCTCTCTCCTTCTTTCTCTCTTCCCCCATCCTTCTTTCTTCCTCTTAATCTCTCTCTCTCTCTCCTTCTTTCTCTCTTCCCCCATCCTTCTTTCTTCGTCTTAATCTCTCTCTCTCTCTCTCCTTCTTTCTCTCTTCCTCTCCACAGGGAGTAGGGGAATTCTCTTCCCATATGGAACGACCCTCGGCAGACTTCCCAAGGTCTCTCTCTGACCACACCCAAGCGATATCGAACGAAGCTCCACTTACCACTATGTCCTCA
>NC_051426.1:10654110-10666610 GCF_015228065.2 Penaeus monodon | reverse complement strand
TTTGGAATTTCTAGACTGTCTTTCCCTTCCAGCCGTGCCCTCCTGAAGTCAGATACGTGACCAAGACGCAGTCGGTGCCCCAGTATGTCACTGTGACCCGATACCAAACCCAGACGCAGTACCACACTGCGGTAAGTACCTGTAAACTATTTATGTCTAGTTTTGGTTACACTTGCAGATAGTTCATTAAAGATAGACGTATTTTTATCTCTTCATCTTAATTACTCTCAATTTCTTTTACGTTATATCTTAGTTGGCTTTGAAGTTAATTTAGCGCCCAATCTCTCCGTCCAGTACACCACCCAGTACGTGACAGAGACCCAGGCCGTGCCCCGCTATGTGACGCAGACCCAGGCAGTGCCCCACTACGTGACGGAGACAGTGCCACAGTACGTGACCACAACTGCCCAGCAGCAGGAGTACGTCACTGTCGACCAGTACTGCAAGCCCTCCGGAGGTAGGTCGTCTGAAGATTCATTTTTATCACTGTTGCAATTATGTATCTCGGACCCCCTCAGTCCTTGGCGTTGATTACATATGAAGCATTTCCTGAAAAACAGAAAGACGGTTATCTATTTTTTTTCTTGCTGGTGAAGTTGCTATTACTGCCTTCCTTCTCGGTCCCTTTTTATAAAAGATTTCCTTTTTTGCAGGTTATGGCTACAGCGGCTGAAATGCAGGCGTACATTCTTATCTATCATGGGAAAAAACTTGTATAATTCTTAATAAAATTATTGATTATTATTACTTTTTTATAATGACTTTTATACATGGAAAAATTTGATTACACGTAAATACTCACATGCTGAGTATTAAGTGTACTTCGCTTGATAATCCAAAGAATATGAAATAGCATGATATTCAGTATCTCACGACCATATGTTTTAACAGAAACTGAAGCAAGTCTTCTGAGGCGACTTTAAGTGTATAGCTTGCAACTGTCTGTCTGTGTCTGTCCTTGTAAACTTGTGTCAGGAGTGGGATTCGAACCCACGCCCGGAAGACCGGACTGCGACCTGAACGCAGCGCCTTGGACCGCTCGGCCATCCTGACTACGCTAAACCCGAAATTATGCGGTGTCAATAAACTATATATATATATATATATATATATATATATATATATATATATATATTATATATATATATATATATATATATATATATATATTCACGTAGGAAAAGCGAAAAAAAGTATTATAGTATTGACAACGAAAATGACGTTAATTTTGATAATGATTAAACACAAATATGAAAGACATGTGATACGAAACAATATCATTAATGATTACAAAGTTATTGATGGATATAATTGGAAAGATGAAATGTGTAACAATGATAACGTTGATAATAATCACAATTCTTATAATAACCCTTTCTTTTCTGTTTATATCATGAACTCATAGATCGCCTTAATTTAAGACTCTTTTCAGACCAAAGCCAAATTACTGTTTATACCGGATATATATCTATAATTTGTTTATCTATCTAAATACGCTCTATATAAAAATGATTTACATAGATGTATTATTAGATGTGCCTTACTACCGATAACAAAACAATTCCATCGGCCTTTGTAGCAACGATACACACGCAGCCACTATGTTCTGTGCTCTCTAATGTGACACTAATAAATGCCAAAGAAAAAAGAAAGAAAGAAAGAAAGAAAGAAAACGGATGACTAATCGAACTATAAAGAAGTCTTTAAAATATGGTCTATAACCAAAGAGTAAAATCTAAGCGCAGTGACACGACAGTAACCAGAGGATTGGAAGGCATATCTAACAACGGCAATTAGGATTGTAGAGGTCAAACAATCACCTTTTATGCTTTCAACTTTATCTTAATCAACTTCTACTTTAACTTTGATCGTCAAAAATATTGTACAGGAAACAAGGAGTGACTAATTTCGTAAAGAATGTTAGTACAGACTGGCTAATACTTATAAACTATGTTACTGGGAAATGCAGCTTAATGTGCTTGATTACTCGAAAAGATAAGGCCAAAAAAATCATTCTTCAACATGTCCATCATCACTCAGTTTGCTGTCTCTGATTCAAGACACACAAACACATATAATGTGTATGTGTGTGTGTGTTTGTGTTTGTGTGTGTGTGTACGCATATATGCACATATTGCGTGTGTGCACGAATGTATATACAGACTTGTATACTTGTACAATTCATAACATTTTATAACTCTTAGGTAGATTCTATGATATCAAGGAATAAAAAACATATAGTGTGTTTAAAGACTTTTTATTAAATTACAAACCCGATTGTGAGACTTTTAAAATCCACGAAGATTCCTCGTAAGTCCTTAACCGTGATATCCACCGTAGCCTGTGAAAGTTGAAGAATATTGAATGCCATATAAAAAGCATGTACAAAGCAATTTGGTTCTTTAACAAAGTTCTAAGCTGAAAATATATCAATCGTTAAGGATGACTTGCCTCGCGAGCTCTGGCATGGCTTGGTGACGGTGACGTACTGCTTCTGGTATTGCGTCCTGGTGACGTACTGAGGTACCGTCTGGGTGATGTACTCGGGCACCGTCTGCGTCCTGGTGACGTACTGTGGCACCTGTTGCGTTTGGGTGACGTAGCGCGGCTGGTACTGCAACGGGAATGGGTGATATTACATTTGCAATAGATAAAGGTTAGACACGAGCTTTTATTAGGAGATTAAAGGCACTAACATTGGACCTTTTAAGACAACATGAAGTAGCGTGAGAGCTTACCTGAGTCTGGTACTGCGTCTGAGTCTGGTACTGGGTTGTGGTTACGTACTCGGGCACGGTCTCCGTCCGGGTCACGTACTGGATTTCGGGCTGACACTTCTGGGGGCGAGAACACAGGAGATTTAGCTCCTTTTCTGACTTCAGAAAGTGTATTCGGGAAATGTCGATTAAAAAGATTCAAATATTTACAAAGGCGTCACTCACAGGGGCCTGATAGCCGTACTGGGCCTCAGGAGCCGCTGCCACCGCTGCCACCATCAGGGTCGCCGTCAGGAAGGAGCTGGGGAGAGAATTTTCAGAGTGGTGTACTGTATTGTTTGAAGCTGAATATGAAACACCCTTGGATTTTTTAGCTTATAATTTCATGATAAAAGTGTCCTCTTCCTTCCGTAGTAAAGGATCGTGAAGAGATAACTCACAAATGCATGTTGAAGTGCTCTTAAGGCAGTGTTCCTTTGGGAGTTATGAGGGAACTGTGAGTGCGTGGAGTGTTGGTGGCTTTTATATAGCCCCTGCGCTTCTGTCCATGACCTTCGTCGAATGCACACCGACCCGCGACTGTGGGCCCCTCCTTATATTTCTCTTATTTTACTACAGGGTGCACAACATTATTTACATATGGCTTGCCAGTCAGATGTGCATTCTCAACAGCTGTTACTTTTTACGTGTGATATCTATGATAAAAGCTGAACTTTTAAATTTAATCCTCAAATTTTCTAAAATGGCGACCTTGTAGAGTGGGCGGGAAGGTCTGGAGGGAGAGAAAATCCAAGTATAAAAGGCCGTCGACAGCAAGCCGACTCAGCAGTACTCAGCAGTGGTTCGTTCTGGCAGCAGCGTCACATAAACATCTCCAACATGATTCGGTTAGTAGCCTGAAGCTGCTATATCTATATAAAAAAAGAATATATAGTATAAGTGGATATTTTTATCTTTACACTTTTTATTATATGTACTGAATATAAGTTTAGGTGTGATGGAATGGCTCGTGAAGACACACAATAACGGATTCCCTCTTTCTTTGGCAGCGTTGTTTTCGCAACCATCCTTCTGGCAGCGGCGGTCGTTGAGGCCCAGTATGGCTACGCAAAGGTTGGTATGAGTAACTGGATATTTGTTTTAGAAAAATATTCATAACAGCATTTCCATTTGAATGTTCAGTCAAAGACCTGGTTAAACTGCGGAGTATTTCTTGGTTTGCTTCATAGATGTCAGTATCAAATTCACTTGGAATTTCTAGACTGTCTTTCCCTTCCAGCCGTGCCCTCCTGAGGTCAGATACGTGACCAAGACGCAGTCGGTGCCCCAGTATGTCACTGTGACCCGATACCAAACCCAGACACAGTACCACACTGCGGTAAGTACCTGTCAGTTATTTGTCATGTCTAGTTTTGGTTACACTTGCAGATAGTTCATTAAAGATAGACGTATTTTTATCTCTTCATCTTAATTACTCTCATTTTCTTTTACGTTATATCTTAGTTGGCTTTGAAGTTAATTTAGCGCCCCATCTCTCCGTCCAGTACACCACCCAGTACGTGACAGAGACCCAGGCCGTGCCCCGCTATGTGACGCAGACCCAGGCAGTGCCCCATTACGTGACGGAGACAGTGCCACAGTACGTGACCACAACTGTCCAGCAGCAGGAGTACGTCACTGTCGACCAGTACTGCAAGCCCTCCGGAGGTAGGTCGTCTGAAGATTCATTTTTATCACTGTTGCAATTATAAGTGCCTCGGACCCCCTCAGGCCTTGGCGTTGATTACATATGATGCATTTCCTGAAAAACAGAAAGACGGTTATCTATTTTTTTTATTGCTGGTGAAGTTGCTATTACTGCCTTCCTTCTCGGTCCCTTTTTATAAAAGATTTCCTTTTTTGCAGGTTATGGCTACAGCGGCTGAAATGCAGGCGTACATTCTTATCTATCATGGAAAAACTTGTATAATTCTTAATAAAATTATTGATTATTATTACTTTTTTATAATGACTTTTAATACATGGAAAATTTGATTACACGTAAATACTCACATGCTGAGTATTAAGTGTACTTCGCTTGATAATCCAAAGAATATGAAATAGCATGATATTCAGTATCTCACGACCATATGTTTTAACAGAAACTGAAGCAAGTCTTCTGAGGCGACTTTAAGTGTATAGCTTGCAACTGTCTGTCTGTGTCTGTCCTTGTAAAACTTGTGTCAGGAGTGGGATTCGAACCCACGCCCGGAAGACCGGACTGCGACCTGAACGCAGCGCCTTGGACCGCTCGGCCATCCTGACTACGCTAAACCCGAAATTATGCGGTGTCAATAAACTATATATATATAATATATATATATATATATATATATATATATATATATATATATATATATATTCACGTAGGAAAAGCGAAAAAAAGTATTATAGTATTGACAACGAAAATGACGTTAATTTTGATAATGATTAAACACAAATATGAAAGACATGTGATACGAAACAATATTATTAATGATTACAAAGTTATTGATGGATATAATTGGAAAGATGAAATGTGTAACAATGATAACGTTGATAATAATCACAATTCTTATAATAACCCTTTCTTTTCTGTTTATATCATGAACTCATAGATCGCCTTAATTTAAGACTCTTTTCAGACCAAAGCCAAATTACTGTTTATACCGGATATATATCTATAATTTGTTTATCTATCTAAATACGCTCTATATAAAAATGATTTACATAGATGTATTATTAGATGTGCCTTACTACCGATAACAAAACAATTCCATCGGCCTTTGTAGCAACGATACACACGCAGCCACTATGTTCTGTGCTCTCTAATGTGACACTAATAAATGCCAAAGAAAAAAGAAAGAAAGAAAGAAAGAAAAAAACGATGACCAATCGAACTATAAAAAAGTCTTTAAAATATGGTCTATAACCAAAGAGTAAAATCTAAGCGCAGTGACACGACAGTAACCAGAGGATTGGAAGGCATATCTAACAACGGCAATTAGGATTGTAGAGGTCAAACAATCACCTTTTATGCTTTCAACTTTATCTTAATCAACTTCTACTTTAACTTTGATCGTCAAAAATATTGTACAGGAAAAAAGGAGTGACCCAATTTCGTAAAGAATGTTAGTACAGACTGGCTAATACTTATAAACTATGTTACTGGGAAATGCAGCTTAATGTGCTTGATTACTCGAAAAGATAAGGCCAAAAAAATCATTCTTCAACATGTCCATCACCACTCAGTTTGCTGTCTCTGATTCAAGACACACAAACACATATAATGTGTATGTGTGTGTGTGTTTGTGTTTGTGTGTGTGTGTACGCATATATGCACATATTGCGTGTGTGCACGAATGTATATACAGACTTGTATACTTGTACAATTCATAACATTTTATAACTCTTAGGTAGATTCTATGATATCAAGGAATAAAAAACATATAGTGTGTTTAAAGACTTTTTATTAAATTACAAAAGCCGATTGTGAGACTTTTAAAATCCACGAAGATTCCTCGTAAGTCCTTAACCGTGATATCCACCGTAGCCTGTGAAAGTTGAAGAATATTGAATGCCATATAAAAAGCATGTACAAAGCAATTTGGTTCTTTAACAAAGTTCTAAGCTGAAAATATATCAATCGTTAAGGATGACTTGCCTCCCGAGCTCTGGCATGGCTTGGTGACGGTGACGTACTGCTTCTGGTACTGCGTCCTGGTGACGTACTGAGGCACCGTCTGGGTGATGTACTCGGGCACCGTCTGCGTCCTGGTGACGTACTGTGGCACCTGTTGCGTTTGGGTGACGTAGCGCGGCTGGTACTGCAACGGGAATGGGTGATATTACATTTGCAATAGATAAAGGTTAGACACGAGCATTTATTAGGAGATTAAAGGCACTAACATTGGACCTTTTAAGACAACATGAAGTAGCGTGAGAGCTTACCTGAGTCTGGTACTGCGTCTGAGTCTGGTACTGGGTTGTGGTTACGTACTCGGGCACGGTCTCCGTCCGGGTCACGTACTGGATTTCGGGCTGGCACTTCTGGGGGCGAGAACACAGGAGATTTAGCTCCTTTTCTGACTTCAGAAAGTGTATTCGGGAAATGTCGATTAAAAAGATTCAAACGTTTACAAAGGCGTCACTCACAGGGGCCTGATAGCCGTACTGGGCCTCAGGAGCCGCTGCCACCGCTGCCACCATCAGGGTCGCCGTCAGGAAGGAGCTGGGGAGAGAAAGAACTTGAAAAATTTTCAGAGTGGTGTACTGTATTGTTTGAAGCTGAATATGAAACACCCTTGGATTTTTTAGCTTATAATTTCATGATAAAAGTGTCCTCTTCCTTCCGTAGTAAAGGATCGTGAAGAGAAAACTCACAAATGCATGTTGAAGTGCTCTTAAGGCAGTGTTCCTTTGGGAGTTATGAGGGAACTGTGAGTGCGTGGAGTGTTGGTGGCCTTTATATAGCCCCTGCGCTTCTGTCCATGACCTTCGTCGAATGCACACCGACCCGCGACTGTGGACCCCTCCTTATATTTCTCTTATTTTACTACAGGATGCATAACATTATATGCATATGGTTTGCCAGTCAGACGTGCATTCTCAACAGCTGTTACTTTTTACGTGTGATATCTATGATAAAAGCTGAACTTATAAATTTAATCCTCAAAATTTCTAAAATGTCGACCTTGTAGAGTGGGCGGGAAGGTCTGGAGGGAGAGAAAATCCAAGTATAAAAGGCCGTCGACAGCAAGCCGACTCAGCAGTACTCAGCAGTGGTTCGTTCTGGCAGCAGCGTCACTTAAACATCTCCAACATGATTCGGTTAGTAGCCTGAAGCTGCTATATCTATATAAAAAAAGAATATATAGTATAAGTGGATATTTTCATCTTTACACTTTTTATTATATGTACTGAATACAAGTTTAGGTGTGATGGAATGGCTCGTGAAGACACACAATAAGGGATTCCCTCTTTCTTTTGGCAGCGTTGTTTTCGCAACCATCCTTCTGGCAGCGGCGGTCGTTGAGGCCCAGTATGGCTACGCAAAGGTTGGTATGAGTAACTGGATATTTTCTTTAGAAAAATATTCATAACAGCATTTCCATTTGAATGTTCAGTCAAAGACCTGGTTAAACTGCGGAGTATTTCTTGGTTTGCTTCATAGATGTCAGTATCAAATTCACCTGGAATTTCTAGACTGTCTTTCCCTTCCAGCCGTGCCCTCCTGAGGTCAGATACGTGACCAAGACGCAGTCGGTGCCCCAGTATGTCACTGTGACCCGATACCAAACCCAGACACAGTACCACACTGCGGTAAGTACCTGTCAGTTATTTGTCATGTCTAGTTTTGGTTACACTTGCAGATAGTTAATTAAGGATAGACGTATTTTTATCTCTTCATCTTAATTACTCTCATTTTCTTTACGTTTATATCTTAGTTGGCTTTGAAATTATTTACGCCCATCTCTCCGTCCAGTAACACACCCAGTACGTGACAGAGACCCAGGCCGTGCCCCGCTATGTGACGCAGACCCAGGCAGTGCCCCATTACGTGACGGAAACAGTGCCACAGTACGTGACCACAACCGTCCAGCAGCAGGAGTACGTCACTGTCGACCAGTACTGCAAGCCCTCCGGAGGTAGGTCGTCTGAAGATTCATTTTTATCACTGTTGCAATTATAAGTGCCTCGGACCCCCTCAGTCCTTGGCGTTGATTACATATGATGCATTTCCTGAAAAACAGAAAGACGGTTATCTATTTTTTTCTTGCTGGTGAAGCTGCTATTACTACCTTCCTTCTCGGTCCCTTTTTATAGATGATTTCCTTTTTTCAGGTTATGGCTACAGCGGCTGAAATGCAGGCGTACATTCTTATCTATCATGGAAAAAAACTTGTATAATTCTTAATAAAATTATTGATTATTATTACTTTTTTATAATGACTTTTTATACATGGAAAATTTGATTACACGTAAATACTCACATGCTGAGTGTTAATTGTACTTCGCTTGATAATTCAAAGGTATGAAATAGCATGGTATTCAGTATCTCACGACCATATGTTTTAACAGAAACTGAAGCAAGTCTTCTGAGGCGACTTTAAGTGTATAGCTTGCAACTGTCTGTCTGTGTCTGTCCTTGTAAAACTTGTGTCAGGAGTGGGATTCGAACCCACGCCCGGAAGACCGGACTGCGACCTGAACGCAGCGCCTTGGACCGCTCGGCCATCCTGACTACACTAAACCCGAAATTATGCAGTGTAAATAAACTAATATATATATATATATATATATATATTTTAAAAAAAAAAAAAAAAAAAGTATTATAGTATTGACAACGAAAATGACATTAATTTTGATAATGATTAAACACAAATATGAAAGACATGTGATACGATACAATATTATTAATTATTATAAAGTTATTGATGGATATAATTGGAAAAGACATGTCAAGGAGATTTATCAAGATGAAATGTGTAACAATAATAAGGTTGATAATAATCACAATTCTGATAATAACCCTTTCTTTTCTGTTTATATCATGAACTCATAGATCGCCTTAATTTAAGACTCTTTTCAGACCAAAGCCAAATTACTATTTATACCGGATCTATATCTATCATTTGTTTATCTATCTAAATACGCTCTATATAAAAATGATTTACATAGATGTATTATTAGATGTGCCTTACTACCGATAACAAAACAATTCCATCGGCCTTTGTAGCAACGATACACACGCAGCCACTATGTTCTGTGTTCTCTAATGTGACACTAATAAATGCCAAAGAAAAAAGAAAGAAAGAAAGAAAGAAAGAAAACGGATGACTAATCGAACTATAAAAAAGTCTTTAAAATATGGTCTATAACCAAAGAGTAAAATCTAAGCGCAGTGACACGACAGTAACCAGAGGATTGGAAGGCATATCTAACAACGGCAATTAGGATTGTAGAGGTCAAACAATCACCTTTTATGCTTTCAACTTTATCTTAATCAACTTCTACTTTAACTTTGATCGTCAAAAATATTGTACAGGAAACAAGGAGTGACTAATTTCGTAAAGAATGTTAGTACAGACTGGCTAATACTTATAAACTGTGTTACTGGGAAATGCAGCTTAATGTTGATTACTCGAAAGAAAAGGCAAAAAATCAAACTCAGCATGTCCATCATCACTCAGTTTGCTGTCTCTGATTCAAGACACACACACACATATAATGTGTATGTGTGTTTGTGTTTGTGTTTGTGTGTGTGTGTGTACGCATATATGCACATATTGCGTGTGGGCACGAATGTATATACAGACTTGTATACTTGTACAATTCATAACATTTTATAACTCTTAGGTAGATTCTATGATATCAAGGAATAAAAAACATATATTGTGTTTAAAGACTGTTTATTAAATTACAAAAGCCGATTGTGAGGCTTTTAAAAACCACGAAGATTCCTCGCAAGTCCTTAACCGTGATATCCACCGTAGCCTGTGAAAGTTGAAAAATATTGAATGCCATACAAAAAGCATGTAGAAAGCAATATGGTTCTTTAACAAAACTCTAAGCTGAAAATATATCAATCGTTAAGGATTACTTGCCTCCCGAGCTCTGGCATGGCTTGGTGACGGTGACGTACTGCTTCTGGTACTGCGTCCTGGTGACGTACTGAGGCACCGTCTGGGTGATGTACTCGGGCACCGTCTGCGTTTGAGTGACGTACTGTGGCACCTGCTGCGTTTGGGTGACGTAACGCGGCTGGTACTGTAACGGGAATGGGTGATGTTACATTTGCAATACCTAAAGGTTAGATACGAGCTTTTGTTAGGGAATTAAAGGCACTAGCATTGGACCTTTTAAGACAACATGAAGTAGCGTGAGAGCTTACCTGAGTCTGGTACTGCGTCTGAGTCTGGTACTGGGTTGTGGTACGTACTCGGGCACGGTCTCCTCCGGTCACGTACTGGATTCGGGCTGGCACTTCTGCGGGCGAGAACACAGGAGATTTAGCTCTTTTCTGACTTCAGAAAGTGTATCGGAAATGTCGATTAAAAGATTCAAACGTTTTCAAAGGCGTCACTCACAGGGCCTGATAGCCGTACTGGGCCTCAGGAGCCGCTGCACCGCTGCCACCATCAGGGTCGCCGTCAGAAGGAGCTGGGGAGGAAAGAACTTGAAAATTTTCAGAGTGGTGTACTGTATTGTTTGAAGCTGAATATGACACCCCTTTGGATTTTTTAGCTTATAATTTCATGATAAAAGTGTCCTCTTCCTTCCGTAGTAAAGGATCGTGAAGAGATAACTCACAAATGCATGTTGAAGTGCTCTTAAGGTAGTGTTCCTTTGGGAGTTATGAGGGAACTGTGAAGCGTGGAGTGTTGGTGGCCTTTATATAGCCCCTGCGCTTCTGTCCATGACCTTCGTCGAATGCACACCGACCCGCGACTGTGGACCCCTCCTTATATATCTCTTATTTTACTACAGGATGCATAACATTATATGCATATGGTTTGCCAGTCAGATGTGCATTCTCAACAGCTGTTACTTTTTACGTGTGATATCTATGATGAAAGCTTAATCTATAAATTTAATCCTCAAATTTTCTGAAATGGCGACCTTGTAGAGTGGGCGGGAAGGTCTGGAGGGAGAGAAAATCCAAGTATAAAAGGCCGTCGACAGCAAGCCGACTCAGCAGTACTCAGCAGTGGTTCGTTCTGGCAGCAGCGTCACTTAAACATCTCCAACATGATTCGGTTAGTCGCCTGAAACTGCCATATCTATGAAAAAAAAAAAAAAAAGTATAAGTAGATATTTTTATCTTTACACTTTTATTATATGTACTGAATACAAGTTTAGGTGTGATGGAATGGCTCGTGAAGACACACAATAAGGGATTCCCTCTTTCTCTTGGCAGCGTTGTTTTCGCAACCATCCTTCTGGCAGCGGCGGTCGTTGAGGCCCAGTATGGCTACGCAAAGGTTGGTATGAGTAATTGGATATTTTTTTTTAGAAAAATATCCATAATAGCATTTCATTTCCAATTGTAATGTTCAGTCAAAGACCTGGCTAAACTACGGAGTATTTCTTGGTTGGTTTCAAGTGTCGGTGTCAAATTTATTTGGAATTTCTAGATTGTCTGGCTTTCCCTTCCAGCCGTGCCCTCCTGAGGTCAGATACGTGACCAAGACGCAGTCGGTGCCCCAGTATGTCACTGTGACCCGATACCAAACCCAGACACAGTACCACACTGCGGTAAGTACCTGTAAACTATTTATGTCTAGTTTTGGTTACTTTTGCAGATCATTAAAGATAGACAATTTTTTTTATTGATCTCTTCATCTTAATTGCTCTCATTTTCTTTTACGTTATATCTTAGTTGGCTTTGAAGTTAATTTAGCGCCCCATCTCTCCGTCCAGTACACCACCCAGTACGTGACAGAGACCCAGGCCGTGCCCGCTATGTGACGCAGACCCAGGCAGTGCCTCACTACGTGACGGAGACAGTGCCACAGTACGTGACCACAACCGTCCAGCAGCAGGAGTACGTCACTGTCGACCAGTACTGCAAGCCCTCCGGAGGTAGGTCGTCTGAAGATTCATTTTAATCACTGTTGCAATTATGACTACCTCGGACCCCCTCAGGCCTTGGCGTTGATTACATATAATGCATTTCCTAAAAAAACAGAAAAAAAGGGTTTTCTATTTTTTTTCTTGCTGGTGAAACTGCTATTACTGCCTTCCTTCTCGGGCCCTTTTTAT